>NC_086446.1:113739938-113754938 GCF_028390025.1 Pseudophryne corroboree | reverse complement strand
GGGAGACCACCTGGGAATACATGGTGCTGTAGATATTTTTATACTGCCAACACCGTTCTGTTGATGCATTCCATTTTAAAACGTATTCATTTATGAACCAGTAGTTAGAAGTAGAAAAGTTCTAACAGAAACCAGAAAGTTCATCTACAGCAACACCACACTGGATACGCCCAATCTCATCTGATCTTGGAAGCTAAGCAGTGTTGGGCCTGGTTAGTACTTGGATGGGAGACCACCTGGGAATGCAAGGTGCTGTAGATATTTTTATACTGACAACACCGTTCTGTTGATGCATTCCATTTTCAAACGTATTCATTTATGAACCAGTAGTTAGAAGTAGAAAAGTTCTAACAGAAACCACAAAGCTCATCTACAGCCACACCGCACTGGATACGCCCAATCTCATCTGATCTTGGAAGCTAAGCAGTGTTGGGCCTGGTTAGTACTTGGATGGGAGTCCACCTGGGAATACAAGATGCTGTAGATATTTTTATACTGCCAACACCGTTCTGTTGATGCATTCCATTTTCAAACGTATTCATTTATGAACCAGTAGTTAGAAGTAGAAAAGTTCTAACAGAAACCACGAAGCTCATCTACAGCCACACCACACTGGATACGCCCAATCTCATCTGATTTTGGAAGCTAAGCAGTGTTGGGCCTGGTTAGTACTTGGATGGGAGACCACCTGGGAATACAAGGTGCTGTAGATATTTTTATACTACCAACACCGTTCTGTTGATGCATTCCATTTTCAAACGTATTCATTTATGAACCAGTAGTTAGAAGTAGAAAAGTTCAAACAGAAACCACAAAGCTCATCTACAGCCACACCACACTGGGTACGCCCAATCTCATCTGATCTTGGAAGCTAAGCAGTGTTGGGCCTGGCTAGTACTTGGATGGGAGACCACCTAGGAATACAAGGTGCTGTAGATATTTTTATACTGCCAACACCGTTCTGTTGATGCATTCAATTTTCAAATGTATTCATTTATGAACCAGTAGTTAGAAGTAGAAAAGTTCTAACAGAAACCAGAAAGTTCATCTACAGCAAAACCACACTGGATACGCCCAATCTCATCTGATCTTGGAAGCTAAGCAGTGTTGGCACTGGTTAGTACTTGGATGGGAGACCACCTGGGAATACAAGGTGCTGTAGATATTTTTATACTGCCAACACCGTTCTGTTGATGCATTCCATTTTAAAACGTATTCATTTATGAACCAGTAGTTAGAAGTAGAAAAGTTCTAACAGAAACCACTAAGCTCATCTACAGCCACACCACACTGGATACACCCAATCTCATCTGATCTTGGAAGCTAAGCAGTGTTGGGCCTGATTAGTACTTGGATGGGAGACCACCTGGGAATACAAGGTGCTGTAGATATTTTTATACTGCCAACACCGTTCTGTTGATGCATTCCATTTTCAAACGTATTCATTTATGAACCAGTAGTTAGAAGTAGAAAAGTTCTAACAGAAACCACAAAGCTCATCTACAGCCACACCACACTGGATACGCCCAATCTCATCTGATCTTGGAAGCTAAGCAGTGTTGGGCCTGGTTAGTACTTGGATGGGAGACCACCTGGGGATACAAGGTGCTGTAGATATTTTTATACTGCCAACACCGTTCTGTTGAAGCATTCAATTTTCAAACGTATTCATTTATGAACCAGTAGTTAGAAGTAGAAAAGTTCTAACAGAAACCACAAAGCTCATTTACAGTCACACCACACTGGATACGCCCAATCTCATCTGATCTTGGAAACTAAGCAGTGTTGGGCCTGGTTAGTACTTGGATGGGAGGCCACCTGGGAATACAAGGTGCTGTAGATATTTTTATACTGCCAACACCGTTCTGTTGATGCATTCCATTTTAAAACGTATTCATTTATGAACCAGTAGTTAGAAGTAGAAAAGTTCTAACAGAAACCAGAAAGTTCATCTACAGCAACACCACACTGGATACGCCCAATCTCATCTGATCTTGGAAGCTAAGCAGTGTTGGGCCTGGTTAGTACTTGGATGGGAGACCACCTAGGAATACAAGGTGCTGTAGATATTTTTATACTGCCAACACCGTTCTGTTGATGCATTCCATTTTCAAACGTTTTCATTTATGAACCAGTAGTTAGAAGTAGAAAAGTTCTAACAGAAACCACAGAGCTCATCTACAGCTACACCGCCCTGGATACGCCCAATCTCATCTGATCTTGGAAGCTAAGCAGAGTTGGGCCTGGTTAGTACTTGGATGGGAGACCACCTGGGAATACAAGGTGCTGTAGATATTTTTATACTACCAACACCGTTCTGTTGATGCATTCCATTTTCAAACGTATTCATTTATGAACCAGTAGTTAGAAGTAGAAAAGTTCTAACAGAAACCACAATGCTCATCTACAGCCACACCACACTGGATACGCCCAATCTCATCTGATCTTGGAAGCTAAGCAGTGTTGGGCCTGGTTAGTACTTGGATGGGAGACCACCTGGGAATACAAGGTGCTGTAGATATTTTTATACTGCCAACACCGTTCTGTTGATGCATTCCATTTTCAAACGTATAAATTTATGAACCAGTAGTTAGAAGTAGAAAAGTTCAAACAGAAACCACAAAGCTCATCTACAGCCACACCACACTGGATACGCCCAATCTCATCTGATCTTGGAAGCTAAGCAGTGTTGGGCCTGGTTAGTACTTGGATGGGAGACCACCTGGGAATACAAGGTGCTGTAGCTATTTTTATACTGCCAACACCGTTCTGTTGATGCATTCCATTTTCAAATGTATTCATTTATGAACCAGTAGTTAGAAGTAGAAAAGTTCTAACAGAAACCACCAAGCTCATCTACAGCTACACCACACTGGATACGCCCAATCTCATCTGATCTTGGAAGCTAAGCAGTATTGGGCCTGGTTAGTACTTGGATGGGAGACCACCTGGGAATACAAGGTGCTGTAGATATTTTTATACTGCCAACACCGTTCTGTTGATGCATTCCATTTTCAAACGTATTCATTTATGAACCAGTAGTTAGAAGTAGAAAAAATCTAACAGAAACCACAAAGCTCATCTACAGCCACACCACACTGGATACGCCCAATCTCATCTGATCTTGGAAGCTAAGCAGTGTTGGGCCTGGTTAGTACTTGGATGGGAGACCACCTGGGAATACATGGTGCTGTAGATATTTTTATACTGCCAACACCGTTCTGTTGATGCATTCCATTTTAAAACGTATTCATTTATGAACCAGTAGTTAGAAGTAGAAAAGTTCTAACAGAAACCAAAAAGTTCATCTACAGCCACACCACACTGGATACGCCCAATCTCTTCTGATCTTGGAAGCTAAGCAGTGTTGGGCCTGGTTAGTACTTGGATGGGAGACCACCTGGAAATACAAGGTGCTGTAGATATTTTTTTTATACTGCCAACACCGTTCTGTTGATGCATTCCATTTTCAAACGTATTCATTTATGAACCAGTAGTTAGAAGTAGAAAAGTTCTAACAGAAACCACAAAATTCATCTACAGCCACACCACACTGGATACGCCCAATCACAACTGATCTTGGAAGCTAAGCAGTGTTGGGCCTGGTTAGTACTTGGATGGGAGACCACCTGGGAATACAAGGTGCTGTAGATATTTTTATACTGCCAACACCGTTCTGTTGATGCATTCCATTTTCAAACGTATTCATTTATGAACCAGTAGTTAGAAGTAGAAAAGTTCTAACAGAAACCACAAAGCTCATCTACAGCCACACCACACTGGATACGCCCAATCTCATCTGATCTTGGAAGCTAAGCAGTGTTGGGCCTGGTTAGTACTTGGATGGGAGACCACCTGGGAATACAAGGTGCTGTAGATATTTTTATACTGCCAACACCGTTCTGTTGATGCATTCACTTTTCAAATGTATTCATTTATGAACCAGTAGTTAGAAGTAGAAAAGTTCAAACAGAAAGCACAAAGCTCATCTACAGCCACACCACACTGGATACGCCCAATCTCATCTGATCTTGGAAGCTAAGCAGTGTTGGGCCTGGTCAGTACTTGTATGGGAGACCACCTGGGAATACAAGGTGCTGTAGATATTTTTATACTGCCAACACCGTTCTGTTGATGCATTCCATTTTCAAACGTATTCATTTATGATCCAGTAGTTAGAAGTAGAAAAGTTCTAACAGAAACCACAAAGTTCATCTACAGCCACACCACACTGGATACGCCCAATCTCATCTGATCTTGGAAGCTAAGCAGTGTTGGGCCTGGTTAGTACTTGTATGGGAGACCCCCTGGGAATACAAGGTGCTGTAGATATTTTTATACTACCAACACCATTCTGTTGATGCATTCCATTTTAAAAAGTATTCATTTATGAACCAGTAGTTAGAAGTAGAAAAGTTCTAACAGAAACCAGAAAGTTCATCTACAGCAACACCACACTGGATACGCCCAATCTCATCTGATCTTGTTAGCTAAGCAGTGTTGGGCCTGGTTAGTACTTGGATGGGAGACCACATGGGAATACAAGGTGCTGTAGATATTTTTATACTGCCAACACCGTTCTGTTGATGCATTCCATTTTCAAATGTATTCATTTATGAACCAGTAGTTAGAAGTAGAAAAGTTCAAACAGAAACCACAAAGCTCATCTACAGCCACACCACACTGGATACGCCCAATCTCATCTGATCTTGGAAGCTAAGCAGTTTTGGGCCTGGTTAGTACTTGGATATGAGACCACCTGGGAATACAAGGTGCTGTAGATATTTTTATACTGCCAACACCGGTCTGTTGATGCATTCCATTTTCAAACGTTTTCATTTATGAACCAGTAGTTAGAAGTAGAAAAGTTCTAACAGAAACCACAAAGCTCATCTACAGCCACACCAAACTGGGTACGCCCAATCTCATCTGATCTTGGAAGCTAAGCAGTGTTGGGCCTGGTTAGTACTTGGATGGGAGACCACCTAGGAATACAAGGTGCTGTAGATATTTTTATACTGCCAACACCGTTCTGTTGATGCATTCAATTTTCAAATGTATTCATTTATGAACCTGTAGTTAGAAGTAGAAAAGTTCTAACAGAAACCAGAAAGTTCATCTACAGCAACACCACACTGGATACGCCCAATCTCATCTGATCTTGGAAGCTAAGCAGTGTTGGGGCTGGTTAGTACTTGGATGGGAGACCACCTGGGAATACAAGGTGCTGTAGATATTTTTATACTGCCAACACCGTTCTGTTGATGCATTCCATTTTCAAACGTATTCATTTATGAACCAGTAGTTAGAAGTAGAAAAGTTCTAACAGAAACCACAAAGCTCATCTGCAGCCACACCACACTGGATACGCCCAATCTCATCTGATCTTGGAAGCTAAGCAGTGTTGGGCCTGGTTAGTTCTTGGATGGGAGACCACCTGGGAATACAAGGTGCTGTAGCTATTTTTATACTGCCAACACCGTTCTGTTGATGCATTCCATTTTAAAACGTATTCATTTATGAACCAGTAGTTAGAAGTAGAAAAGTTCTAACAGAAACTACTAAGCTCATCTACAGCCACACCACACTGGATACGCCCAATTTCATCTGATCTTGGAAGCTAAGCAGTGTTTGGCCTGGTTAGTACTTGGATGGGAGACCACCTGGGAATACAAGGTGCTGTAGATATTTTTATACTGCCAACACCATTCTGTTGATGCATTCCATTTCAAACGTTTTCATTTATGAACCAGTAGTTAGAAGTAGAAAAGTTCTAACAGAAACCACAAAGCTCATCTACAGCCACACCACACTGGATACGCCCAATCTCATCTGATCTTGGAAGCTAAGCAGTGTTGGGCCTGGTTAGTACTTGGATGGGAGACCACCTGGGAATACAAGGTGCTGTAGATATTTTTATACTGCCAACACCGTTCTGTTGATGCATTCCATTTTCAAACGTATTCATTTATGAACCAGTAGTTAGAAGTAGAAAAGTTCTAACAGAAACCACAAAGCTCATCTACAGCCACACCACACTGGATACGCACAATCTCATCTGATCTTGGAAACTAAGCAGTGTTGGGCCTGGTTAGTACTTGGATGGGAGGCCACCTGGGAATACAAGGTGATGTAGATATTTTTATACTGCCAACACCGTTCTGTTGATGCATTCCATTTTAAAACGTATTCATTTATGAACCAGTAGTTAGAAGTAGAAAAGTTCTAACAGAAACCAGAAAGTTCATCTACAGCAACACCACACTGGATACGCCCAATCTCATCTGATCTTGGAAGCTAAGCAGTGTTGGGCCTGGTTAGTACTTGGATGGGAGACCACCTGGGAATACAAGGTGCTGTAGATATTTTTATACTGCCAACACCGTTCTGTTGATGCATTCCATTTTCAAACGTTTTCATTTATGAACCAGTAGTTAGAAGTAGAAAAGTTCTAACAGAAACCACAGAGCTCATCTACAGCCACACCACACTGGATACGCCCAATTTCATCTGATCTTGGAAGCTAAGCAGTGTTGGGTCTGGTTAGTACTTGGATGGGAGACCACCTGGGAATACAAGGTGCTGTAGATATTTTTATACTACCAACACCGTTCTGTTGATGCATTCCATTTTCAAACGTATTCATTTATGAACCAGTAGTTAGAAGTAGAAAAGTTCAAACAGAAACCACAAAACTCATCTACAGCCACACCACACTGGATACGCCCAATCTCATCTGATCTTGGAAGCTAAGCAGTGTTCGGCCTGGTTAGTACTTGGATGGGAGACCACCTGGGAATACAAGGTGCTGTAGATATTTTTATACTGCCAACACCGTTCTGTTGGTGCATTCCATTTTCAAACGTATTCATTTATGAACCAGTAGTTAGAAGTAGAAAAGTTCTAACAGAAACCACAAAGCTCATCTACAGCCACACTACACTGGATACGCCCAATCTCATCTGATCTTGGAAGCTAAGCAGTGTTGGGCCTAGTTAGTACTTGGATGGGAGACCACCTGGGAATACAAGGTGCTGTAGATATTTTTATACTGCCAACACCGTTCTGTTGATGCATTCCATTTTCAAACGTATTCATTTATGAACCAGTAGTTAGAAGTAGAAAAGTTCAAACAGAAACCACAAAGCTCATCTACAGCCACACCACACTGGATACGCCCAATCTCATCTGATCTTGGAAGCTAAGCAGTGTTGGGCCTGGTTAGTACTTGGATGGGAGACAACCTGGGAATACAAGGTGCTGTAGCTATTTTTATACTGCCAACACCGTTCTGTTGATGCATTCCATTTTAAAACGTATTCATTTATGAACCAGTAGTTAGAAGTAGAAAAGTTCTAACAGAAACCACTAAGCTCATCTACAGCCACACCACACTGGATACGCCCAATCTCATCTGATCTTGGAAGCTAAGCAGTGTTGGGCCTGGTTAGTACTTGGATGGGAGATCACCTTGGAATACAAGGTGCTGTAGATATTTTTATACTGCCAACACCGTTCTGTTGATGCATTCCATTTTCAAACGTATTAAATTTATGAACCAGTAGTTAGAAGTAGAAAAGTTCTAACAGAAACCACCAAGCTCATCTACAGCTACACCACACTGGATACGCCCAATCTCATCTGATCTTGGAAGCTAAGCAGTGTTGGGCCTGGTTAGTACTTGGATGGGAGACCACCTGGGAATACAAGGTGCTGTAGATATTTTTATACTGCCAACACCGTTCTGTTGATGCATTCCATTTTCAAACGTATTCATTTATGAACCAGTAGTTAGAAGTAGAAAAGTTCTAACAGAAACCACAAAGCTCATCTACAGTCACACCACACTGGATACGCCCAATCTCATCTGATCTTGGAAGCTAAGCAGTGTTGGGCCTGGTTAGTACTTGGATGGGAGACCACCTGGGAATACATGGTGCTGTAGATATTTTTATACTGCCAACACCGTTCTGTTGATGCATTCCATTTTAAAACGTATTCATTTATGAACCAGTAGTTAGAAGTAGAAAAGTTCTAACAGAAACCAGAAAGTTCATCTACAGCAACACCACACTAGATACGCCCAATCTCATCTGATCTTGGAAGCTAAGCAGTGTTGGGCCTGGTTAGTACTTGGATGGGAGACCACCTGGGAATACAAGTTGCTGTAGATATTTTTATACTGCCAACACCGTTCTGTTGATGCATTCCATTTTCAAACGTATTCATTTATGAACCAGTAGTTAGAAGTAGAAAAGTTCTAACAGAAACCACAAAGCTCATCTACAGCCACACCACACTGGATACGCCCAATCTCATCTGATCTTGGAAGCTAAGCAGTGTTGGGCCTGGTTAGTACTTGGATGGGAGACCACCTGGGAATACAAGGTGCTGTAGATATTTTTATACTACCAACACCGTTCTGTTGATGCATTCCATTTTCAAACGTATTCATTTATGAACCAGTAGTTAGAAGTAGAAAAGTTCAAACAGAAACCACAAAGCTCATCTACAGCCACACCACACTGGGTACGCCCAATCTCATCTGATCTTGGAAGCTAAGCAGTGTTGGGCCTGGCTAGTACTTGGATGGGAGACCACCTAGGAATACAAGGTGCTGTAGATATTTTTATACTGCCAACACCGTTCTGTTGATGCATTCAATTTTCAAATGTATTCATTTATGAACCAGTAGTTAGAAGTAGAAAAGTTCTAACAGAAACCAGAAAGTTCATCTACAGCAAAACCACACTGGATACGCCCAATCTCATCTGATCTTGGAAGCTAAGCAGTGTTGGGCCTGGTTAGTACTTGGATGGGAGACCACCTGGGGATACAAGGTGCTGTTGATATTTTTATACTGCCAACACCGTTCTGTTGATGCATTCCATTTTCAAACGTATTCATTTATGAACCAGTAGTTAGAAGTAGAAAAGTTCTAACAGAAACCACAAAGCTCATTTACAGCCACACCACACTGGATACGCCCAATCTCATCTGATCTTGGAAACTAAGCAGTGTTGGGCCTGGTTAGTACTTGGATGGGAGGCCACCTGGGAATACAAGGTGCTGTAGATATTTTTATACTGCCAACACCGTTCTGTTGATGCATTCCATTTTAAAACATATTCATTTATGAACCAGTAGTTAGAAGTAGAAAAGTTCTAACAGAAACCAGAAAGTTCATCTACAGCAACACCACACTGGATACGCCCAATCTCATCTGATCTTGGAAGCTAAGCAGTGTTGGGCCTGGTTAGTACTTGGATGGGAGACCACCTAGGAATACAAGGTGCTGTAGATATTTTTATACTGCCAACACCGTTCTGTTGATGCATTCCATTTTCAAACGTTTTCATTTATGAACCAGTAGTTAGAAGTAGAAAAGTTCAAACAGAAACCACAAAGCTCATCTACAGCCACACCACACTGGATACGCCCAATCTCATCTGATCTTGGAAGCTAAGCAGTGTTCGGCCTGGTTAGTACTTGGATGGGAGACCACCTGGGAATACAAGGTGCTGTAGATATTTTTATACTGCCAACACCGTTCTGTTGATGCATTCCATTTTAAAACGTATTCATTTATGAACCAGTAGTTAGAAGTAGAAAAGTTCTAACAGAAACCACTAAGCTCATCTACAGCCACACCACACTGGATACGCCCAATCTCATCTGATCTTGGAAGCTAAGCAGTGTTGGGCCTGATTAGTACTTGGATGGGAGACCACCTGGGAATACAAGGTGCTGTAGATATTTTTATACTGCCAACACCGTTCTGTTGATGCATTCCATTTTCAAACGTATTCATTTATGAACCAGTAGTTAGAAGTAGAAAAGTTCTAACAGAAACCACAAAGCTCATCTACAGCCACACCACACTGGATACGCCCAATCTCATCTGATCTTGGAAGCTAAGCAGTGTTGGGCCTGGTTAGTACTTGGATGGGAGACCACCTGGGGATACAAGGTGCTGTAGATATTTTTATACTGCCAACACCGTTCTGTTGATGCATTCCATTTTCAAACGTATTCATTTATGAACCAGTAGTTAGAAGTAGAAAAGTTCTAACAGAAACCACAAAGCTCATTTACAGCCACACCACACTGGATACGCCCAATCTCATCTGATCTTGGAAACTAAGCAGTGTTGGGCCTGGTTAGTACTTGGATGGGAGGCCACCTGGGAATACAAGGTGCTGTAGATATTTTTATACTGCCAACACCGTTCTGTTGATGCATTCCATTTTAAAACGTATTCATTTATGAACCAGTAGTTAGAAGTAGAAAAGTTCTAACAGAAACCAGAAAGTTCATCTACAGCAACACAACACTGGATACACCCAATCTCATCTGATCTTGGAAGCTAAGCAGTGTTGGGCCTGGTTAGTACTTGGATGGGAGACCACCTAGGAATACAAGGTGCTGTAGATATTTTTATACTGCCAACACCGTTCTGTTGATGCATTCCATTTTCAAACGTTTTCATTTATGAACCAGTAGTTAGAAGTAGAAAAGTTCTAACAGAAACCACAGAGCTCATCTACAGCTACACCACACTGGATACGCCCAATCTCATCTGATCTTGGAAGCTAAGCAGAGTGGGGCCTGGTTAGTACTCGGATGGGAGACCACCTGGGAATACAAGGTGCTGTAGATATTTTTATACTACCAACACCGTTCTGTTGATGCATTCCATTTTCAAACGTATTCATTTATGAACCAGTAGTTAGAAGTAGAAAAGTTCTAACAGAAACCACAAAGCTCATCTACAGCCACACCACACTGGATACGCCCAATCTCATCTGATCTTGGAAGCTAAGCAGTGTTGGGCCTGGTTAGTACTTGGATGGGAGACCACCTGGGAATACAAGGTGCTGTAGATATTTTTATACTGCCAACACCGTTCTGTTGATGCATTCCATTTTCAAACGTATTCATTTATGAACCAGTAGTTAGAAGTAGAAAAGTTCAAACAGAAACCACAAAGCTCATCTACAGCCACACCACACTGGATAGCCCAATCTCATCTGATCTTGGAAGCTAAGCAGTGTTGGGCCTGGTTAGTACTTGGATGGGAGACCACCTGGGAATACAAGGTGCTGTAGATATTTTTATACTGCCAACACCGTTCTGTTGATGCATTCCATTTTCAAACGTATTCATTTATGAACCAGTAGTTAGAAGTAGAAAAGTTCTAACAGAAACCACAAAGCTCATCTACAGCCACACCATACTGGGTATGCCCAATCTCATCTGATCTTGGAAGCTAAGCTGTGTTGTGCCTGGTTAGTACTTTGATGGGAGACCGCCTGGGAATACAAGGTGCTGTAGATATTTTTATACTGCCAACACGGTTCTGTTGATGCATTCCATTTTCAAACGTATTCATTTATGAACCAGTAGTTAGAAGTAGAAAAGTTCTAACAGAAACCACAAAGCTCATCTACAGCCACACCACACTGGATATGCCCAATCTCATCTGATCTTGGAAGCTAAGCAGTGTTGTACCTGGTTAGTACTTGGATGGGAGACCACCAGGGAATACAAGGTCCTGTAGATATTTTTATACTGCCAACACCGTTCTGTTGATGCATTCCATTTTCAAACGTATTCATTTATGAACCAGTAGTTAGAAGTAGAAAAGTTCTAACAGAAACCGGAAAACTCATCTACAGCCACACCACACTGGATATGCCCAATCTCATCTGATCTTGGAAGCTAAGCAGTGTTGTGCCTGGTTAGTACTTGGATGGGAGACCACCTGGGAATACAAGGTGCTGTAGATATTTTTATACTGCCAACACCGTTCTGTTGATGCATTCCATTTTCAAACGTATTCATTTATGAACCAGTAGTTAGAAGTAGAAAAGTTGTAACAGAAACCACAAAGCGCATCTACAGCCACACAACACTGGATACGCCCAATCTCATCTGATCTTGGAAGCTAAGCAGTGTTGGGCCTGGTTAGCACTTGGATGGGAGACCACCTGGGAATACAAGGTGCTGTAGATATTTTTATACTGCCAACACCGTTCTGTTGATGCATTCCATTTTCAAACGTATTCATTTATGTACCAGTAGTTAGAAGTAGAAAAGTTCTAACAGAAACCACAAAGCTTATTTACAGCCACACCACACTGGATACGCCCAATCTCATCTGATCTTGGAAGCTAAGCAGTGTTGTACCTGGTTAGTACTTGGATGGGAGACCACCTGGGAATACAAGGTGCTGTAGATATTTTTATACTGCCAACACCGTTCTGTTGATGCATTCCATTTTCAAATGTATTCATTTATGAACCAGTAGTTAGAAGTAGAAAAGTTCTAACAGAAACCACAAAGCTCATCTACAGTCACACCACACTGGATACGCCCAATCTCATCTGATCTTAGAAGCTAAGCAGTGTTGGGTCTGGTTAGTACTTGGATGGGAGACCACCTGGGAATACAAGGTACTGTAGATATTTTTATACTGCCAACACCGTTCTGTTGATGCATTCCATTTTCAAACGTATTCATTTATGAACCAGTAGTTAGAAGTAGAAAAGTTCTAACAGAAACCACAAAGCTCATCTACAGCCACACCACACTGGATACGCCCAATCTCATCTGACTTTAGAAGCTAAGCAGTGTTGTGCCTGGTTAGTACTTGGATGGGAGACCACCTGGGAATACAAGGTGCTGTAGATATTTTTATACTGCCAACACCGTTCTGTTGATGCATTCCATTTTCAAACGTATTCATTTATGAACCAGTAGTTAGAAGTAGAAAAGTTCTATCAGAAACAACAAAGCTTAGCTACAGCCACACCACACTGGGTACGCCCATTCTCATCTGATCTTAGAAGCTAAGCAGTGTTGGGCCTGTTTAGTACTTGGATGGGAGACCACCTGGCAATACAAGGTGCTGTAGATATTTTTATACTGCCAACACCGTTCTGTTGATGCATTCCATTTTCAAACGTATTCATTTATGAACCAGTAGTTAGAAGTAGAAAAGTTGTAACAGAAACCACAAAGCTCATCTACAGCCACACCACACTGGATACGCCCAATCTCATCTGATCTTGGAAACTAAGCAGTGTTGTGCCTGGTTAGTACTTTGATGGGAGACCACCTGGGAATACAAGGTGCTGTAGATATTTTTATACTGCCAACACCGTTCTGTTGATGCATTCCATTTTCAAACGTATTCATTTATGAACCAGTAGTTAGAAGTAGAAAAGTTCTATCAGAAACAACAAAGCTCATCTACAGCCATACCACACTGGATACGCCCAATCTCATCTGATCTTGGAAGCTAAGCAGTGTTGTGCCTGGTTAGTACTTGGATGGGAGACCACCTGGGAATACAAGGTGCTGTAGATATTTTTATACTGCCAACACCGTTCTGTTGATGCATTCCATTTTCAAACGTATTCATTTATGAACCAGTAGTTAGAAGTAGAAAAGTTGTAACAGAAACCACAAAGCGCATGTACAGCCACACCACACTGGATACGCCCAATCTCATCTGATCTTGGAAGCTAAGCAGTGTTGGGCCTGGTTAGTACTTGGATGGGAGACCACCTGGGAATACAAGGTGCTGTAGATATTTTTATACTGCCAACACCGTTCTGTTGATGCATTCCATTTTCAAACGTATTCATTTATGTACCAGTAGTTAGAAGTAGAAAAGTTCTAACAGAAACCACAAAGCTCATTTACAGCCACACCACACTGGATACGCCCAATCTCATCTGATCTTGGAAGCTAAGCAGTGTTGTGCCTGGTTAGTACTTGGATGGGAGCCCACCTGGGAATACAAGGTGCTGTAGATATTTTTATACTGCCAACACCGTTCTGTTGATGCATTCCATTTTCAAACGTATTCATTTATGAACCAGTAGTTAGAAGTAGAAAAGTTGTAACAGAAACCACAAAGCTCATCTACAGCCACACCACACTGGATATGCCCAATCTCATCTGATCTTGGAAGCTAAGCAGTGTTGTGCCTGGTTAGTACTTGGATGGGAGACCACCTGGGAATACAAGGTGCTGTAGATATTTTTATACTGCCAACACCGTTCTGTTGATGCATTCCATTTTCAAACGTATTCATTTATGTACCAGTAGTTAGAAGTAGAAAAGTTCTAACAGAAACCACAAAGCTCATTTACAGCCACACCACACTGGATACGCCCAATCTCATCTGATCTTGGAAGCTAAGCAGTGTTGTACCTGGTTAGTACTTGGATGGGAGACCACCTGGGAATACAAGGTGCTGTAGATATGTTTATACTGCCAACACCGTTCTGTTGATGTATTCCATTTTCAAATGTATTCATTTATGAACCAGTAGTTAGAAGTAGAAAAGTTCTAACAGAAACCACAAAGCTCATCTACAGTCACACCACACTGGATACGCCCAATCTCATCTGATATTTGAAGCTAAGCAGTGTTGGGTCTGGTTAGTACTTGGATGGGAGACCACCTGGGAATACAAGGTACTGTAGATATTTTTATACTGCCAACACCGTTCTGTTGATGCATTCCATTTTCAAACGTATTAATTTATGAACCAGTAGTTAGAAGTAGAAAAGTTCTAACAGAAACCACAAAGCTCATCTACAGCCACACCACACTGGATACGCCCAATCTCATCTGACTTTGGAAGCTAAGCAGTGTTGTGCCTGGTTAGTACTTGGATGGGAGACCACCTGGGAATACAAGGTACTGTAGATATTTTTATACTGCCAACACCGTTCTGTTGATGCATTCCATTTTCAAACGTATTCATTTATGAACCAGTAGTTAGAAGTAGAAAAGTTCTATCAGAAACCACAAAGCTTATCTACAGCCACACCACACTGGGTACGCCCAATCTCATCTGATCTTAGAAGCTAAGCAGTGTTGGGCCTGTTTAGTACTTGGATGGGAGACCACCTGGCAATACAAGGTGCTGTAGATATTTTTATACTGCCAACACCGTTCTGTTGATGCATTCCATTTTCAAAC
>NC_086446.1:113712438-113737438 GCF_028390025.1 Pseudophryne corroboree | reverse complement strand
ACCAGTAGTTAGAAGTAGAAAAGTTCTAACAGAAACCACAAAGCTCATCTACAGCCACACCACACTGGATACGCCCAATTTCATCTGATCTTGGAAGCTAAGCAGTGTTGGGCCTGGTTAGTACTTGGATGGGAGACCACCTGGGAATACAAGGTGCTGTAGATATTTTTATACTGCCAACACCGTTCTGTTGATGCATTCCATTTTCAAATGTATTCATTTATGAACCAGTAGTTAGAAGTAGAAAAGTTCTAACAAAAACCACAAAGCTCATCTACAGCCACACCACACTGGATACGCCCAATCTCATCTGATCTTAGAAGCTAAGCAGTGTTGGGCCTGGTTAGTATTTGGATGGGAGACCACCTGGGAATACAAGGTGCTGTAGATATTTTTATACTGCCAACACCGTTCTGTTGATGCATTCCATTTTCAATCGTATTCATTTATGAACCAGTAGTTAGAAGTAGAAAAGTTTTAACAGAAACCACAAAGCTCATCTACAGCCACACCACACTGGATACGCCCAATCTCATCTGATTTTGGAAGCTAAGCAGTGTTGGGCCTGGTTAGTACTTGGATGGGAGACCACCTGGGAATACAAGGTGCTGTAGATATTTTTATACTGCCAACACCGTTCTGTTGATGCATTCCATTTTCAAACGTATTCATTTATGTACCAGTAGTTAGAAGTAGAAAAGTTCTAACAGAAACCACAAAGCTCATTTACAGCCACACCACACTGGATACGCCCAATCTCATCTGATCTTGGAAGCTAAGCAGTGTTGTGCCTGGTTAGTACTTGGATGGGAGCCCACCTGGGAATACAAGGTGCTGTAGATATTTTTATACTGCCAACACCGTTCTGTTGATGCATTCCATTTTCAAACGTATTCATTTATGAACCAGTAGTTAGAAGTAGAAAAGTTGTAACAGAAACCACAAAGCTCATCTACAGCCACACCACACTGGATACGCCCAATTTCATCTGATCTTGGAAGTTAAGCAGTGTTGGACCTTATTAGTACTTGGATGGGAGACCACCTGGGAATACAAGGCGCTGTAGATATTTTTATACTGCCAACACCGTTCTGTTGATGCATTCCATTTTCAAACGTTTTCATTTATGAACCAGTAGTTAGAAGTAGAAAAGTTTTAACAGAAACCACAAAGCTCATCTACAGCCACACCACACTGGATATGCCCAATCTCATCTGATCTTGGAAGCTAAGCAGTGTTGTGCCTGGTTAGTACTTGGATGGGAGACCACCTGGGAATACAAGGTGCTGTAGATATTTTTATACTGCCAACACCGTTCTGTTGATGCATTCCATTTTCAAACGTATTCATTTATGAACCAGTAGTTAGAAGTAGAAAAGTTGTAACAGCAACCACAAAGCTCATCTACAGCCACACCACACTGGATACGCCCAATCTCATCTGATCTTGGAAGCTAAGCAGTGTTGGGCCTGGTTAGTACTTGGATGGGAGACCACCTGGGAATACAAGGTGCTGTAGATATTTTTATACTGCCAACACCGTTCTGTTGATGCATTCCATTTTCAAACGTATTCATTTATGTACCAGTAGTTAGAAGTAGAAAAGTTCTAACAGAAACCACAAAGCTCATCTACAGCCACACCACAATGGATACGCACAATCTCATCTGATCTTGGAAGCTAAGCAGTGTTGGGCCTGGTTAGTACTTGGATGGGAGACCACCTGGGATTACAAGGTGCTGTAGATATTTTTATACTGCCAACACCGTTCTGTTGATGCATTCCATTTTCAAATGTATTCATTTATGAACCAGTAGTTAGAAGTAGAAAAGTTCTAACAGAAACCACAAAGCTCATCTACAGCCACACCATACTGGATACGCCCAATCTCATCTGATCTTAGAAGCTAAGCAGTGTTGGGCCTGGTTAGTACTTGGATAAGAGACCACCTGGGAATACAAGGTGCTGTACATATTTTTATACTGCCAACACCGTTCTGTTGATGCATTCCATTTTCAAACGTATTCATTTATGAACCAGTAGTTAGAAGTAGAAAAGTTCTAACAGAAACCACAAAGCTCATCTACAGCCACACCACACTGGATACGCCCAATCTCATCTGATCTTGGAAGCTAAGCAGTGTTGTGCCTGGTTAGTACTTGGATGGGAGACCACCTGGGAATACAAGGTGCTGTAGATATTTTTATACTGCCAACACCGTTCTGTTGATGCATTCCATTTTCAAACGTATTCATTTATGAACCAGTAGTTAAAAGTAGAAAAGTTCTATCAGAAACAACAAAGCTCATCTACAGCCACACCACACTGGATACGCCCAATCTCATCTGATCTTGGAAGCTAAGCAGTGTTGTGCCTGGTTAGTACTTGGATGGGAGACCACCTGGGAATACAAGGTGCTGTAGATATTTTTATACTGCCAACACCGTTCTGTTGATGCATTCCATTTTCAAACGTATTCATTTATGAACCAGTAGTTAGAAGTAGAAAAGTTGTAACAGAAACCACAAAGCGCATCTACAGCCACACCACACTGGATACGCCCAATCTCATCTGATCTTGGAAGCTAAGCAGTGTTGGGCCTGGTTAGTACTTGGATGGGAGACCACCTGGGAATACAAGGTGCTGTAGATATTTTTATACTGCCAACACCGTTCTGTTGATGCATTCCATTTTCAAACGTATTCATTTATGTACCAGTAGTTAGAAGTAGAAAAGTTCTAACAGAAACCACAAAGCTCATTTACAGCCACACCACACTGGATACGCCCAATCTCATCTGATCTTGGAAGCTAAACAGTGTTGTGCCTGGTTAGTACTTGGATGGGAGCCCACCTGGGAATACAAGGTGCTGTAGATATTTTTATACTGCCAACACCGTTCTGTTGATGCATTCCATTTTCAAACGTATTCATTTATGAACCAGTAGTTAGAAGTAGAAAAGTTGTAACAGAAACCACAAAGCTCATCTACAGCCACACCACACTGGATACGCCCAATTTCATATGATCTTGGAAGTTAAGCAGTGTTGGACCTTATTAGTACTTGGATGGGAACCCACCTGGGAATACAAGGTGCTGTAGATATTTTTATACTGCCAACACCGTTCTGTTGATGCATTCCATTTTCAAACGTATTCATTTATGTACCAGTAGTTAGAAGTAGAAAAGTTCTAACAGAAACCACAAAGCTCATTTACAGCCACACCACACTGGATACGCCCAATCTCATCTGATCTTGGAAGCTAAGCAGTGTTGTGCCTGGTTAGTACTTGGATGGGAGCCCACCTGGGAATACAAGGTGCTGTAGATATTTTTATACTGCCAACACCGTTCTGTTGATGCATTCCATTTTCAAACGTATTCATTTATGAACCAGTAGTTAGAAGTAGAAAAGTTCTAACAGAAACCAAAAAGCTCATCTACAGCCACACCAAACAGGATACACCCAATCTCATCTGATCTTGGAAGCTAAGCAGTGTTGGGCCTGGTTAGTACTTGGATGGGAGACCACCTGGGAATACAAAGTGCTGTAGATATTTTTATACTGCCAACACCGTTCTGTTGATTCATTCCATTTTCAAATGTTTTCATTTATGAACCAGTAGTTAGAAGTAGAAAAGTTCTAACAGAAACCACAAAGCTCATCTACAGCCACACCACACTGGATGCGCCCAATCTCATCTGATCTTGTAAGCTAAGCAGTGTTGGGCCTGGTTAGTACTTGGATGGGAACCCACCTGGGAATACATGGTGCTGTAGATATTTTTATACTGCCAACACCGTTTTGTTGATGCATTCCATTTTCAAACGTATTCATTTATGAACCAGTAGTTAGAAGTAGAAAAGTTCTAACAGAAACCACAAAGCTCATCTACAGCCACACCACACTGGATACGCCCAATCTCATCTGATCTTGGAAGCTAAGCAGTGTTGGGCCTGGTTAGTACTTGGATGGGAGACCACCTGGGAATACAAGGTGCTGTAGATATTTTTATACTGCCAACACCGTTCTGTTGATGCATTCCATTTTCAAACGTATTCATTTATGAACCAGTAGTTAGAAGTAGAAAAGTTCTAACAGAAACCACAAAGCTCATCTACAGTCACACCACACTGGATATGCCCAATCTCATCTGGTCTTGGAAGCTAAGCAGTGTTAGGCCTGGTTAGTACTTGGATGGGAGCCCACCTGGGAATACAAGGTGCTGTAGATATTTTTATACTGCCAACACCGTTCTGTTGATGCATTCCATTTTCAAACGTATTCATTTATGAACCAGTAGTTAGAAGTATAAAAGTTCTAACAGAAACCACAAAGCTCATCTACAGCCACACCACACTGGATACACCCAATCTCATCTGATCTTGGAAGCTAAGCAGTGTTGGGCCTGGTTAGTACTTGGATGGGAGACCACCTGGGAATACAAGGTGCTGTAGATATTTTTATACTGCCAACACTGTTCTGTTGATGCATTCCATTTTCAAACGTATTCATTTATGAACCAGTAGTTAGAAGTAGAAAAGTTCTAACAGAAACCACTAAGCTCATCTACAGCCACACCACACTGGATACTCCCAATCTCGTCTGTTCTTGGAAGCTAAGCAGTGTTGGGCCTGGTTAGTACTTGGATGGGAGACCACCTGGGAATACAAAGTGCTGTAGATATTTTTATACTGCCAACACCGGTTTGTTGATGCATTCCATTTTCAAATGTATTCATTTATGAACCAGTAGTTAGAAGTAGAAAAGTTCAAACAGAAACCACAAATCTCATCTACAGCCACACCACACTGGATACGCCCAATCTCATCTGATCTTGGAAGCTAAGCAGTGTTGGGCCTGGTTAGTACTTGGATGGGAGACCACCTGGGAATACAAGGTGCTGTAGATATTTTTATACTGCCAACACCGTTCTGTTGATGCATTCCATTTTCAAACGTATTCATTTATGAACCAGTAGTTAGAAGTAGAAAAGTTCTAACAGAAACCACAAAGCTCATCTACAGCCACACCACACTGGATACGCTCAATCTCATCTGAACTTGGAAGCTAAGCAGTGTTGGGCCTGGTTAGTACTTGGATGGGAGACCATCTGGGAATACAACGTGCTGTAGATATTTTTATACTGCCAACACCGTTCTGTTGATGCATTCCATTTTCAAACGTATTCATTTATGAACCAGTAGTTAGAAGTAGAAAAGTTCTAACAGAAACCACAAAGCTCATCTACAGCCACACCACACTGGATACGCTCAATCTCATCTGATCTTGGAAGCTAAGCAGTGTTGGGCCTGGTTAGTATTTGGATGGGAGACCATCTGAGAATACAAGGTGCTGTAGATATTTTTATACTGCCAACACCGTTCTGTTGATGCATTCCATTTTCAAACGTATTCATTTATGAACCAGTAGTTAGAAGTAGAAAAGTTCTAATAGAAACCACAAAGCTCATCTACAGTCACACCACACTGGATACGCCCAATCTCATCTGATCTTGGAAGCTAAGCAGTGTTGGGCCTGGTTAGTACTTGGATGGGAGCCCACCTGGGAATACAAGGTGCTGTAGATATTTTTATACTGCCAACACCGTTCTGTTGATGCATTCCATTTTCAAACGTATTCATTTATGAACCAGTAGTTAGAAGTATAAAAGTTCTAACAGAAACCACAAAGCTCATCTACAGCAACACCACACTGGATACGCCCAATCTCATCTGATCTTGGAAGCTAAGCAGTGTTGGGCCTGGTTAGTACTTGGATGGGAGCCCACCTGGGAATACAAGGTGCTGTAGATATTTTTATACTGCCAACACCGTTCTGTTGATGCATTCCATTTTCAAACGTATTCATTTATGAACCAGTAGTTAGAAGTAGAAAAGTTCTAACAGAAACCACAAAGCTCATCTACAGCCACACCACACTGGATACGCCCAATCTCATCTGATCTTGGAAGTTAAGCAGTGTTGGGCCTGGTTAGTACTTGGATGGGAGACCACCTGGGAATACAAGGTGCTGTAGATATTTTTATACTGCCAAAACCGTTCTGTTGATGCATTCCATTTTCAAACGTATTCATTTATGAACCAGTAGTTAGAAGTAGAAAAGTTCTAACAGAAACCACAAAGCTCATCTACAGCCACACCACACTGGATACGCCCAATCTCGTCTGGTCTTGGAAGCTAAGCAGTGTTGGGCCTGGTTA
This sequence comes from Pseudophryne corroboree, assembly GCF_028390025.1. Lineage (NCBI taxonomy): Eukaryota > Metazoa > Chordata > Amphibia > Anura > Myobatrachidae > Pseudophryne > Pseudophryne corroboree. The sequence continues at coordinate 113,731,216 of NC_086446.1, read as the reverse complement.
GTACTTGGATGGGAGACCACCTGGGAATACAAGGTGCCGTAGATATTTTTATACTGCCAACACCGTTCTGTTGATGCATTCCATTTTCAAATGTATTCATTTATGAACCAGTAGTTAGAAGTAGAAAAGTTCTAACAGAAACCACAAAGCTCATCTACAGCCACACCACACTGGATACGCCCAATCTCATCTAATCTTGGAAGCTAAGCAGTGTTGGGCCTGGTTAGTACTTGGATGGGAGACCACCTGGGAATACAAGGCGCTGTAGATATTTTTATACTGCCAACACCGTTCTGTTGATGCATTCCATTTTCAAACGTATTCATTTATGAACCAGTAGTTAGAAGTAAAAAAGTTCTAACAGAAACCACAAAGCTCATCTACAGCCACACCACACTGGATACGCCCAAACTCATCTGATCTTGGAGCTAAGCAGTGTTGGGCCTGGTTAGTACTTGGATGGGAGACCACCTGGGAATACAACGTGCTGTAGATATTTTTATACTGCCAACACCGTTCTGTTGATGCATTCCATTTTCAAACGTATTCATTTATGAACCAGTAGTTAGAAGTAGAAAAGTTCTAACAGAAACCACAAAGCTCATCTACAGCCACACCACACTGGATATGCCCAATCTCATCTGATCTTGGAAGCTAAGCAGTGTTGGGCCTGGTTAGTACTTGGATGGGAGACCATCTGAGAATACAAGGTGCTGTAGATATTTTTATACTGCCAACACCGTTCTGTTGATGCATTCCATTTTCAAACGTATTCATTTATGAACCAGTAGTTAGAAGTAGAAAAGTTCTAATAGAAACCACAAAGCTCATCTACAGTCACACCACACTGGATACGCCCAATCTCATCTGATCTTGGAAGCTAAGCAGTGTTGGACCTGGTTAGTACTTGGATGGGAGACCACCTGGGAATACAAGGTGCTGTAGATATTTTTATACTGCCAACACCGTTCTGTTGATGCATTCCATTTTCAAATGTATTCATTTATGAACCAGTAGTTAGAAGTAGAAAAGTTCTAACAGAAACCACAAAGCTCATCTACAGCCACACCACACTGGATATGCCCAATCTCATCTGATCTTGGAAGCTAAGCAGTGTTGGGCCTGGTTAGTACTTGGATGGGAGACTACCTGGGAATACAAGGTGCTGTAGATATTTTTATACTGCCAACACCGTTCTGTTGATGCATTCCATTTTCAAACGTATTCATTTATGAACCAGTAGTTAGAAGTAGAAAAGTTCTAATAGAAACCACAAAGCTCATCTACAGTCACACCACACTGGAAACGCCCAATCTCATCGGATCTTGGAAGCTAAGCAGTGTTGGGCCTGGTTAGTACTTGGATGGGAGACTACCTGGGAATACAAGGTGCTGTAGATATTTTTATACTGCCAACACCGGTTTGTTGATGCATTCCATTTTCAAATGTATTCATTTATGAACCAGTAGTTAGAAGTAGAAAAGTTCTAACAGAAACCACAAATCTCATCTACAGCCACACCACACTGGATACGCCCAATCTCATCTGATCTTGGAAGCAAAGCAGTGTTGGGCCTGGTTAGTACTTGGATGGGAGACCACCTGGGAATACAAGGCGCTGTAGATATTTTTATACTGCCAACACCGTTCTGTTGATGCATTCTATTTTCAAACGTATTCATTTATGAACCAGTAGTTAGAAGTAGAAAAGTTCTAACAGAAGCCACAAAGCTCATCTACAGCCACACCACACTGGATACGCTCAATCTCATCTGATCTTGGAAGCTAAGCAGTGTTGGGCCTGGTTAGTACTTTGATGGGAGACCATCTGGGAATACAACGTGCTGTAGATATTTTTATACTGCCAACACCGTTCTGTTGATGCATTCCATTTTCAAACGTATTCATTTATGAACCAGTAGTTAGAAGTAGAAAAGTTCTAACAGAAACCACAAAGCTCATCTACAGCCACACCACACTGGATACGCCCAATCTCATCTGATCTTGGAAGCTAAGCAGTGTTGGGCCTGGTTAGTACTTGGATGGGAGCCCACCTGGGAATACAAGGTGCTGTAGATATTTTTATACTGCCAACACCGTTTTGTTGATGCATTCCATTTTCAAACGTATTCATTTATGAACCAGTAGTTAGAAGTATAAAAGTTCTAACAGAAACCACAAAGCTCATCTACAGCCACACCACACTGGATACGCCCAATCTCATCTGATCTTGGAAGCTAAGCAGTGTTGGGCCTGGTTAGTACTTGGATGGGAGCCCACCTGGGAATACAAGGTGCTGTAGATATTTTTATACTGCCAACACCGTTCTGTTGATGCATTCCATTTTCAAACGTATTCATTTATGAACCAGTAGTTAGAAGTAGAAAAGTTCTAACAGAAACCACAACGCTCATTTACAGCCACACCACACTGGATACGCCCAATCTCATCTGATCTTGGAAGCTAAGCAGTGTTGGGACTGGTTAGTACTTGGATGGGAGACCACCTGGGAATACAAGGTGCTGTAGATATTTTTATACTGCCAAAACCGTTCTGTTGATGCATTCCATTTTCAAACGTATTCATTTATGAACCAGTAGTTAGAAGTAGAAAAGTTCTAACAGAAACCACAAAGCTCATCTACAGCCACACCACACTGGATACGCCCAATCTCGTCTGATCTTGGAAGCTAAGCAGTGTTGAGCCTGGTTAGTACTTGGATGGGAGACCACCTGGGAATACAAGGTGCCGTAGATATTTTTATACTGCCAACACCGTTCTGTTGATGCATTCCATTTTCAAATGTATTCATTTATGAACCAGTAGTTAGAAGTAGAAAAGTTCTAACAGAAACCACAAAGCTCATCTACAGCCACACCACACTGGATACGCCCAATCTCATCTAATCTTGGAAGCTAAGCAGTGTTGGGCCTGGTTAGTACTTGGATGGGAGACCACCTGGGAATACAAGGCGCTGTAGATATTTTTATACTGCCAACACCGTTCTGTTGATGCATTCCATTTTCAAACGTATTCATTTATGAACCAGTAGTTAGAAGTAGAAAAGTTCTAATAGAAACCACAAAGCTCATCTACAGTCACACCACACTGGATACGCCCAATCTCATCTGATCTTGGAAGCTAAGCAGTGTTGGGCCTGGTTAGTACTTGGATGGGAGCCCACCTGGGAATACAAGGTGCTGTAGATATTTTTATACTGCCAAAACCGTTTTGTTGATGCATTCCATTTTCAAACGTATTCATTTATGAACCAGTAGTTAGAAGTATAAAAGTTCTAACAGAAACCACAAAGCTCATCTACAGCCACACCACACTGGATACGCCCAATCTCATCTGATCTTGGAAGCTAAGCAGTGTTGGGCCTGGTTAGTACTTGGATGGGAGCCCACCTGGGAATACAAGGTGCTGTAGATATTTTTATGCTACCAACACCGTTCTGTAGATGCATTCCATTTTCAAACGTATTCATTTATGAACCAGTAGTTAGAAGTAGAAAAGTTCTAACAGAAACCACAACGCTCATCTACAGTCACACCACACTGGATACGCCCAATCTCATCTGATCTTGGAAGCTAAGCAGTGTTGGGCCTGGTTAGTACTTGGATGGGAGCCCACCTGGGAATACAAGGTGCTGTAGATATTTTTATACTGCCAAAACCGTTTTGTTGATGCATTCCATTTTCAAACGTATTCATTTATGAACCAGTAGTTAGAAGTATAAAAGTTCTAACAGAAACCACAAAGCTCATCTACAGCCACACCACACTGGATACGCCCAATCTCGTCTGATCTTGGAAGCTAAGCAGTGTTGAGCCTGGTTAGTACTTGGATGGGAGACCACCTGGGAATACAAGGTGCCGTAGATATTTTTATACTGCCAACACCGTTCTGTTGATGCATTCCATTTTCAAATGTATTCATTTATGAACCAGTAGTTAGAAGTAGAAAAGTTCTAACAGAAACCACAAAGCTCATCTACAGCCACACCACACTGGATACGCCCAATCTCATCTGATCTTGGAAGCTAAGCAGTGTTGGGCGTGGTTAGTACTTGGATGGGAGACCACCTGGGAATACAACGTGCTGTAGATATTTTTATACTGCCAACACCGTTCTGTTGATGCATTCCATTTTCAAACGTATTCATTTATGAACCAGTAGTTAGAAGTAGAAAAGTTCTAACAGAAACCACAAAGCTCATCTACAGCCACACCACACTGGATATGCCCAATCTCATCTGATCTTGGAAGCTAAGCAGTGTTGGGCCTGGTTAGTACTTGGATGGGAGACCATCTGAGAATACAAGGTGCTGTAGATATTTTTATACTGCCAACACCGTTCTGTTGATGCATTCCATTTTCAAACGTATTCATTTATGAACCAGTAGTTAGAAGTAGAAAAGTTCTAATAGAAACCACAAAGCTCATCTACAGTCACACCACACTGGATACGCCCAATCTCATCTGATCTTGGAAGCTAAGCAGTGTTGGGCCTGGTTAGTACTTGGATGGGAGCCCACCTGGGAATACAAGGTGCAGTAGATATTTTTATACTGCCGACACCGTTCTGTTGATGCATTCCATTTTCAAATGTATTCATTTATGAACCAGTAGTTAGAAGTAGAAAAGTTCTAACAGAAACCACAAAGCTCATCTACAGCCACACCACACTGGATATGCCCAATCTCATCTGATCTTGGAAGCTAAGCAGTGTTGGGCCTGGTTAGTACTTGGATGGGAGACCACCTAGGAATACAAGGTGCTGTAGATATTTTTATACTGCCAACACCGTTCTGTTGATGCATTCCATTTTCAAACGTATTCATTTATGAACCAGTAGTTAGAAGTAGAAAAGTTCTAACAGAAACCACAAAGCTCATCTACAGCCACACCACATTGGATACGCCCAATCTCATCTGATCTTGGAAGCTAAGCAGTGTTGGGCCTGGTTAGTACTTGGATGGGAGACCACCTGGGAATACAAGGTGCTGTAGATATTTTTATACAGCCAAAACCGTTCTGTTGATGCATTCCATTTTCAAACGTATTCATTTATGAACCAGTAGTTAAAAGTAGAAAAGTTCTAACAGAAACCACAAAGCTCGTCTACAGCCACACCACACTGGATACGCTCAATCTCGTCTGATCTTGGAAGCTAAGCAGTGTTGGGCCTGGTTAGTACTTGGATGGGAGACCACCTGGGAATACAAGGTGCTGTAGATATTTTTATACTGCCAACACCGTTCTGTTGATTCATTCCATTTTCAAACGTATTCATTTATGAACCAGTAGTTAGAAGTAGAAAAGTTCTAACAGAAACCACAAAGCTCATCTACAGCCACACCACACTGGATACGCCCAATCTCATCTGATCTTGTAAGCTAAGCAGTGTTGGGCCTGGTTAGTACTTGGATGGGAGACCATCTGAGAATACAAGGTGCTGTAGATATTTTTATACTGCCAACACCGTTCTGTTGATGCATTCCATTTTCAAACGTATTCATTTATGAACCAGTAGTTAGAAGTATAAAAGTTCTAACAGAAACCACAAAGCTCATCTACAGCCACACCACACTGGATACGCCCAATCTCATCTGATCTTGAAAGCTAAGCAGTGTTGGGCCTGGTTAGTACTTAGATGGGAGACCACCTGGGAATACAAGGTGCTGTAGATATTTTTATACTGCCAACACCGTTCTGTTGATGCATTCCATTTTCAAACGTATTCATTTATGAACCAGTAGTTAGAAGTAGAAAAGTTCTAACAGAAACCACAAAGCTCATCTACAGCCACACCACACTGGATACGCCCAATCTCATCTGATCTTGGAAGCTAAGCAGTGTAGGGCCTGGTTAGTACTTGGATGGGAGACCACCTGGGAATACAAGTCGCTGTAGATTTTTTTATACTGCCAACACCGTTCTGTTGATGCATTCCATTTTCAAACGTATTCATTTATGAACCAGTAGTTAGAAGTAGAAAAGTTCTAACAGAAACCATAAAGCTCATCTACAGCCACAGCACACTGGATACGCCCAATCTCATCTGATCTTGGAAGCTAAGCAGTGTTGGGCCTGGTTAGTACTTGGATGGGAGACCATCTGGGAATACAACGTGCTGTAGGTATTTTTATACTGCCAACACCGTTCTGTTGATGCATTCCATTTTCAAACGTATTCATTTATGAACCAGTAGTTAGAAGTAGAAAAGTTCTAACAGAAACCACAAAGCTCATCTACAGCCACACCACACTGGATACGCCCAATCTCATCTGATCTTGGAAGCTAAGCAGTGTTGGGCCTGGTTAGTACTTGGATGGGAGACCATCTGAGAATACAAGGTGCTGTAGATATTTTTATACTGCCAACACCGTTCTGTTGATGCATTCCATTTTCAAACGTATTCATTTATGAACCAGTAGTTCGAAGTAGAAAAGTTCAAATAGAAACCACAAAGCTCATCTACAGTCACACCACACTGGATACGCCCAATCTCATCTGATCTTGGAAGCTAAGCAGTGTTGGGCCTGGTTAGTACTTGGATGGGAGCCCACCTGGGAATACAAGGTGCTGTAGATATTTTTATACTGCCAACACCGTTCTGTTGATGCATTCCATTTTCAAATGTATTCATTTATGAACCAGTAGTTAGAAGTAGAAAAGTTCTAACAGAAACCACAAAGCTCATCTACAGTCACACCACACTGGAAACGCCCAATCTCATCGGATCTTGGAAGCTAAGCAGTGTTGGGCCTGGTTAGTACTTGGATGGGAGACTACCTGGGAATACAAGGTGCTGTAGATATTTTTATACTGCCAACACCGGTTTGTTGATGCATTCCATTTTCAAATGTATTCATTTATGAACCAGTAGTTAGAAGTAGAAAAGTTCTAACAGAAACCACAAATCTCATCTACAGCCACACCACACTGGATATGCCCAATCTCATCTGATCTTGGAAGCTAAGCAGTGTTGGGCCTGGTTAGTACTTGGATGGGAGACCACCTGGGAATACAAGGCGCTGTAGATATTTTTATACTGCCAACACCGTTCTGTTGATGCATTCTATTTTCAAACGTATTCATTTATGAACCAGTAGTTAGAAGTAGAAAAGTTCTAACAGAAACCACAAAGCTCATCTACAGCCACACCACACTGGATACGCTCAATCTCATCTGATCTTGGAAGCTAAGCAGTGTTGGGCCTGGTTAGTACTTTGATGGGAGACCATCTGGGAATACAACGTGCTGTAGATATTTTTATACTGCCAACACCGTTCTGTTGATGCATTCCATTTTCAAACGTATTCATTTATGAACCAGTAGTTAGAAGTAGAAAAGTTCTAACAGAAACCACAAAGCTCATCTACAGCCACACCACACTGGATACGCCCAATCTCATCTGATCTTGGAAGCTAAGCAGTGTTGGGCCTGGTTAGTACTTGGATGGGAGCCCACCTGGGAATACAAGGTGCTGTAGATATTTTTATACTGCCAACACCGTTTTGTTGATGCATTCCATTTTCAAACGTATTCATTTATGAACCAGTAGTTAGAAGTATAAAAGTTCTAACAGAAACCACAAAGCTCATCTACAGCCACACCACACTGGATACGCCCAATCTCATCTGATCTTGGAAGCTAAGCAGTGTTGGGCCTGGTTAGTACTTGGATGGGAGCCCACCTGGGAATACAAGGTGCTGTAGATATTTTTATACTGCCAACACCGTTCTGTTGATGCATTCCATTTTCAAACGTATTCATTTATGAACCAGTAGTTAGAAGTAGAAAAGTTCTAACAAAAACCACAACGCTCATCTACAGCCACACCACCCTGGATACGCCCAATCTCATCTGATCTTGGAAGCTAAGCAGTGTTGGGACTGGTTAGTACTTGGATGGGAGACCACCTGGGAATACAAGGTGCTGTAGATATTTTTATACTGCCAAAACCGTTCTGTTGATGCATTCCATTTTCAAACGTATTCATTTATGAACCAGTAGTTAGAAGTAGAAAAGTTCTAACAGAAACCACAAAGCTCATCTACAGCCACACCACACTGGATACGCCCAATCTCGTCTGATCTTGGAAGCTAAGCAGTGTTGAGCCTGGTTAGTACTTGGATGGGAGACCACCTGGGAATACAAGGTGCCGTAGATATTTTTATACTGCCAACACCGTTCTGTTGATGCATTCCATTTTCAAATGTATTCATTTATGAACCAGTAGTTAGAAGTAGAAAAGTTCTAACAGAAACCACAAAGCTCATCTACAGCCACACCACACTGGATACGCCCAATCTCATCTAATCTTGGAAGCTAAGCAGTGTTGGGCCTGGTTAGTACTTGGATGGGAGACCACCTGGGAATACAAGGCGCTGTAGATATTTTTATACTGCCAACACCGTTCTGTTGATGCATTCCATTTTCAAACGTATTCATTTATGAACCAGTAGTTAGAAGTAGAAAAGTTCTAATAGAAACCACAAAGCTCATCTACAGTCACACCACACTGGATACGCCCAATCTCATCTGATCTTGGAAGCTAAGCAGTGTTGGGCCTGGTTAGTACTTGGATGGGAGCCCACCTGGGAATACAAGGTGCTGTAGATATTTTTATACTGCCAAAACCGTTTTGTTGATGCATTCCATTTTCAAACGTATTCATTTATGAACCAGTAGTTAGAAGTATAAAAGTTCTAACAGAAACCACAAAGCTCATCTACAGCCACACCACACTGGATACGCCCAATCTCATCTGATCTTGGAAGCTAAGCAGTGTTGGGCCTGGTTAGTACTTGGATGGGAGCCCACCTGGGAATACAAGGTGCTGTAGATATTTTTATACTACCAACACCGTTCTGTAGATGCATTCCATTTTCAAACGTATTCATTTATGAACCAGTAGTTAGAAGTAGAAAAGTTCTAACAGAAACCACAACGCTCATCTACAGCCACACCACACTGGATACGCCCAATCTCATCTGATCTTGGAAGCTAAGCAGTGTTGGGACTGGTTAGTACTTGGATGGGAGACCACCTGGGAATACAAGGTGCTGTAGATATTTTTATACTGCCAAAACCGTTCTGTTGATGCATTCCATTTTCAAACGTATTCATTTATGAACCAGTAGTTAGAAGTAGAAAAGTTCTAACAGAAACCACAAAGCTCATCTACAGTCACACCACACTGGATACGCCCAATCTCATCTGATCTTGGAAGCTAAGCAGTGTTGGGCCTGGTTAGTACTTGGATGGGAGCCCACCTGGGAATACAAGGTGCTGTAGATATTTTTATACTGCCAAAACCGTTTTGTTGATGCATTCCATTTTCAAACGTATTCATTTATGAACCAGTAGTTAGAAGTATAAAAGTTCTAACAGAAACCACAAAGCTCATCTACAGCCACACCACACTGGATACGCCCAATCTCATCTGATCTTGGAAGCTAAGCAGTGTTGGGCCTGGTTAGTACTTGGATGGGAGCCCACCTGGGAATACAAGGTGCTGTAGATATTTTTATACTACCAACACCGTTCTGTAGATGCATTCCATTTTCAAACGTATTCATTTATGAACCAGTAGTTAGAAGTAGAAAAGTTCTAACAGAAACCACAACGCTCATCTGAAGCCACACCACACTGGATACGCCCAATCTCATCTGATCTTGGAAGCTAAGCAGTGTTGGGACTGGTTAGTACTTGGATGGGAGACCACCTGGGAATACAAGGTGCCGTAGATATTTTTATACTGCCAACACCGTTCTGTTGATGCATTCCATTTTCAAATGTATTCATTTATGAACCAGTAGTTAGAAGTAGAAAAGTTCTAACAGAAACCACAAAGCTCATCTACAGCCACACCACACTGGATACGCCCAATCTCATCTAATCTTGGAAGCTAAGCAGTGTTGGGCCTGGTTAGACTTGGATGGGAGACCATCTGGGAATACAAGGCGCTGTAGATATTTTTATACTGCCAACACCGTTCTGTTGATGCATTCCATTTTCAAACGTATTCATTTATGAACCAGTAGTTAGAAGTAGAAAAGTTCTAACAGAAACCACAAAGCTCATCTACAGCCACACCACACTGGATACGCCCAATCTCATCTGATCTTGGAAGCTAAGCAGTGTTGGGCCTGGTTAGTACTTGGATGGGAGACCACCTGGGAATACAACGTGCTGTAGATATTTTTATACTGCCAACACCGTTCTGTTGATGCATTCCATTTTCAAACGTATTCATTTATGAACCAGTAGTTAGAAGTAGAAAAGTTCTAATAGAAACCACAAAGCTCATCTACAGTCACACCACACTGGATACGCCCAATCTCATCTGATCTTGGAAGCTAAGCAGTGTTGGGCCTGGTTAGTACTTGGATGGGAGCCCACCTGGGAATACAAGGTGCTGTAGATATTTTTATACTGCCAACACCGTTCTGTTGATGCATTCCATTTTCAAATGTATTCATTTATGAACCAGTAGTTAGAAGTAGAAAAGTTCTAACAGAAACCACAAAGCTCATCTACAGCCACACCACACTGGATATGCCCAATCTCATCTGATCTTGGAAGCTAAGCAGTGTTGGGCCTGGTTAGTACTTGGATGGGAGACCACCTAGGAATACAAGGTGCTGTAGATATTTTTATACTGCCAACACCGTTCTGTTGATGCATTCCATTTTCAAACGTATTCATTTATGAACCAGTAGTTAGAAGTAGAAAAGTTCTAACAGAAACCACAACGCTCATCTACAGCCACACCACACTGGATACGCCCAATCTCATCTGATCTTGGAAGCTAAGCAGTGTTGGGACTGGTTAGTACTTGGATGGGAGACCACCTGGGAATACAAGGTGCTGTAGATATTTTTATACTGCCAAAACCGTTCTGTTGATGCATTCCATTTTCAAACGTATTCATTTATGAACCAGTAGTTAGAAGTAGAAAAGTTCTAACAGAAACCACAAAGCTCATCTACAGTCACACCACACTGGATACGCCCAATCTCATCTGATCTTGGAAGCTAAGCAGTGTTGGGCCTGGTTAGTACTTGGATGGGAGCCCACCTGGGAATACAAGGTGCTGTAGATATTTTTATACTGCCAAAACCGTTTTGTTGATGCATTCCATTTTCAAACGTATTCATTTATGAACCAGTAGTTAGAAGTATAAAAGTTCTAACAGAAACCACAAAGCTCATCTACAGCCACACCACACTGGATACGCCCAATCTCATCTGATCTTGGAAGCTAAGCAGTGTTGGGCCTGGTTAGTACTTGGATGGGAGCCCACCTGGGAATACAAGGTGCTGTAGATATTTTTATACTACCAACACCGTTCTGTAGATGCATTCCATTTTCAAACGTATTCATTTATGAACCAGTAGTTAGAAGTAGAAAAGTTCTAACAGAAACCATAAAGCTCGTCTACAGCCACACCACACTGGATACGCTCAATCTCGTCTGATCTTGGAAGCTAAGCAGTGTTGGGCCTGGTTAGTACTTGGATGGGAGACCACCTGGGAATACAAGGTGCTGTAGATATTTTTATACTGCCAACACCGTTCTGTTGATTCATTCCATTTTCAAACGTATTCATTTATGAACCAGTAGTTAGAAGTAGAAAAGTTCTAACAGAAACCACAAAGCTCATCTACAGCCACACCACACTGGATACGCCCAATCTCATCTGATCTTGGAAGCTAAGCAGTGTTGGGACTGGTTAGTACTTGGATGGGAGACCACCTGGGAATACAAGGTGCTGTAGATATTTTTATACTGCCAAAACCGTTCTGTTGATGCATTCCATTTTCAAACGTATTCATTTATGAACCAGTAGTTAGAAGTAGAAAAGTTCTAACAGAAACCACAAAGCTCATCTACAGTCACACCACACTGGATACGCCCAATCTCATCTGATCTTGGAAGCTAAGCAGTGTTGGGCCTGGTTAGTACTTGGATGGGAGCCCACCTGGGAATACAAGGTGCTGTAGATATTTTTATACTGCCAAAACCGTTTTGTTGATGCATTCCATTTTCAAACGTATTCATTTATGAACCAGTAGTTAGAAGTATAAAAGTTCTAACAGAAACCACAAAGCTCATCTACAGCCACACCACACTGGATACGCCCAATCTCATCTGATCTTGGAAGCTAAGCAGTGTTGGGCCTGGTTAGTACTTGGATGGGAGCCCACCTGGGAATACAAGGTGCTGTAGATATTTTTATACTACCAACACCGTTCTGTAGATGCATTCCATTTTCAAACGTATTCATTTATGAACCAGTAGTTAGAAGTAGAAAAGTTCTAACAGAAACCATAAAGCTCGTCTACAGCCACACCACACTGGATACGCTCAATCTCGTCTGATCTTGGAAGCTAAGCAGTGTTGGGCCTGGTTAGTACTTGGATGGGAGACCACCTGGGAATACAAGGTGCTGTAGATATTTTTATACTGCCAACACCGTTCTGTTGATTCATTCCATTTTCAAACGTATTCATTTATGAACCAGTAGTTAGAAGTAGAAAAGTTCTAACAGAAACCACAAAGCTCATCTACAGCCACACCACACTGGATACGCCCAATCTCATCTGATCTTGTAAGCTAAGCAGTGTTGGGCCTGGTTAGTACTTGGATGGGAGACCATCTGAGAATACAAGGTGCTGTAGATATTTTTATACTGCCAACACCGTTCTGTTGATGCATTCCATTTTCAAACGTATTCATTTATGAACCAGTAGTTAGAAGTATAAAAGTTCTAACAGAAACCACAAAGCTCATCTACAGCCACACCACACTGGATACGCCCAATCTCATCTGATCTTGAAAGCTAAGCAGTGTTGGGCCTGGTTAGTACTTAGATGGGAGACCACCTGGGAATACAAGGTGCTGTAGATATTTTTATACTGCCAACACCGTTCTGTTGATGCATTCCATTTTCAAACGTATTCATTTATGAACCAGTAGTTAGAAGTAGAAAAGTTCTAACAGAAACCACAAAGCTCATCTACAGCCACACCACACTGGATACGCCCAATCTCATCTGATCTTGGAAGCTAAGCAGTGTTGGGCCTGGTTAGTACTTGGATGGGAAACCACCTGGGAATACAAGTCGCTGTAGATTTTTTTATACTGCCAACACCGTTCTGTTGATGCATTCCATTTTCAAACGTATTCATTTATGAACCAGTAGTTAGAAGTAGAAAAGTTCTAACAGAAACCATAAAGCTCATCTACAGCCACAGCACACTGGATACGCCCAATCTCATCTGATCTTGGAAGCTAAGCAGTGTTGGGCCTGGTTAGTACTTGGATGGGAGACCATCTGGGAATACAACGTGCTGTAGGTATTTTTATACTGCCAACACCGTTCTGTTGATGCATTCCATTTTCAAGCGTATTCATTTATGAACCAGTAGTTAGAAGTAGTAAAGTTCTAACAGAAACCACAAAGCTCATCTACAGCCACACCACACTGGATACGCCCAATCTCATCTGATCTTGGAAGCTAAGCAGTGTTGGGCCTGGTTAGTACTTGGATGGGAGACCATCTGAGAATACAAGGTGCTGTAGATATTTTTATACTGCCAACACCGTTCTGTTGATGCATTCCATTTTCAAACGTATTCATTTATGAACCAGTAGTTAGAAGTAGAAAAGTTCAAATAGAAACCACAAAGCTCATCTACAGTCACACCACACTGGATACGCCCAATCTCATCTGATCTTGGAAGCTAAGCAGTGTTGGGCCTGGTTAGTACTTGGATGGGAGCCCACCTGGGAATACAAGGTGCTGTAGATATTTTTATACTGCCAACACCGTTCTGTTGATGCATTCCATTTTCAAATGTATTCATTTATGAACCAGTAGTTAGAAGTAGAAAAGTTCTAACAGAAACCACAAAGCTCATCTACAGTCACACCACACTGGATATGCCCAATCTCATCTGATCTTGGAAGCTAAGCAGTGTTGGGCCTGGTTAGTACTTGGATGGGAGCCCACCTGGGAATACAAGGTGCTGTAGATATTTTTATACTGCCAACACCGTTCTGTTGATGCATTCCATTTTCAAACGTATTCATTTATGAACCAGTAGTTAGAAGTAGAAAAGTTCTAACAGAAACCACAAAGTTCATCTATAGCCACACATCACTGGATACGCCCAATCTCATCTGATCTTGGAAGCTAAGCAGTGTTGGGCCTGGTTAGTACTTGGATGGGAGACCACCTGGGAATACAAGGCGCTGTAGATATTTTTATACTGCCAACACCGTTCTGTTGATGCATTCCATTTTCAAACGTATTCATTTATGAACCAGTAGTTAGAAGTAGAAAAGTTCTAACAGAAATCACAAAGCTCATCTACAGCCACAGCACACTGGATACGCCCAATCTCATCTGATCTTGGAAGCGAAGCAGTGTTGGGCCTGGTTAGTACTTGGATGGAAGACCATCTGGGAATACAACGTGCTGTAGATATTTTTATACTGCCAACACCGTTCTGTTGATGCATTCCATTTTCAAACGTATTCATTTATGAACCAGTAGTTAGAAGTAGAAAAGTTCTAACAGAAACCACAAAGCTCATCTACAGCCACACCACACTGGATACGCCCAATCTCATCTGATCTTGGAAGCTAAGCAGTGTTGGGCCTGGTTAGTACTTGGTATGGGAGACCATCTGAGAATACAAGGTGCTGTAGATATTTTTATACTGCCAACACCGTTCTGTTGATGCATTCCATTTTCAAACGTATTCATTTATGAACCAGTAGTTAGAAGTAGAAAAGTTCTAATAGAAACCACAAAGCTCATCTACAGCCACACCATACTGGATATGCCCAATCTCATCTGATCTTGGAAACTAAGCAGTGATGGGCCTGGTTAGTACTTGGATGGGAGCCCACCTGGGAATACAAGGTGCTGTAGATATTTTTATACTGCTAACACCGTTCTGTTGATGCATTCCATTTTCAAACGTATTCATTTATGAACCAGTAGATAGAAGTATAAAAGTTCTAACAGAAACCACAAAGCTCATCTACAGCCACACCACACTGGATACGCACAATCTCATCTGATCTTGGAAGCTAAGCAGTGTTGGGCCTGGTTAATACTTGGATAGGAGACCACCTGGGAATACAAGGTGCTGTAGATATTTTTATACTGCCAACACCGTTCTGTTGATGCATTCCATTTTCAAACGTATTCATTTATGAACCAGTAGTTAGAAGTAGAAAAGTTCTAACAGAAACCACAAAGCTCATCTACAGCCACACCACACTGGATACGCACAATCTCATCTGATCTTGGAAGCTAAGCAGTGTTGGGCCTGGTTAGTACTTGGATGGGAGACCACCTGGCAATACAAGGTGCTGTAGATATTTTTATACTGCCAACACCGTTCTGTTGATGCATTCCATTTTCAAATGTATTCATTTATGAACCAGTAGTTAGAAGTATAAAAGTTCTAACAGAAACCACAAAGCTCATCTACAGTCACACCACACTGGATACGCCCAATCTCATCTGATCTTGGAAGCTAAGCAGTGTTGGGCCTGGTTAGTACTTGGATGGGAGCCCACCTGGGAATACAAGGTGCTGTAGATATTTTTATACTGCCAAAACCGTTTTGTTGATGCATTCCATTTTCAAACGTATTCATTTATGAACCAGTAGTTAGAAGTATAAAAGTTCTAACAGAAACCACAAAGCTCATCTACAGCCACACCACACTGGATACGCCCAATCTCATCTGATCTTGGAAGCTAAGCAGTGTTGGGCCTGGTTAGTACTTGGATGGGAGCCCACCTGGGAATACAAGGTGCTGTAGATATTTTTATACTACCAACACCGTTCTGTAGATGCATTCCATTTTCAAACGTATTCATTTATGAACCAGTAGTTAGAAGTAGAAAAGTTCTAACAGAAACCATAAAGCTCGTCTACAGCCACACCACACTGGATACGCTCAATCTCGTCTGATCTTGAAAGCTAAGCAGTGTTGGGCCTGGTTAGTACTTGGATGGGAGACCACCTGGGAATACAAGGTGCTGTAGATATTTTTATACTGCCAACACCGTTCTGTTGATTCATTCCATTTTCAAACGTATTCATTTATGAACCAGTAGTTAGAAGTAGAAAAGTTCTAACAGAAACCACAAAGCTCATCTACAGCCACACCACACTGGATACGCCCAATCTCATCTGATCTTGTAAGCTAAGCAGTGTTGGGCCTGGTTAGTACTTGGATGGGAGACCATCTGAGAATACAAGGTGCTGTAGATATTTTTATACTGCCAACACCGTTCTGTTGATGCATTCCATTTTCAAACGTATTCATTTATGAACCAGTAGTTAGAAGTAGAAAAGTTCAAATAGAAACCACAAAGCTCATCTACAGTCACACCACACTGGATACGCCCAATCTCATCTGATCTTGGAAGCTAAGCAGTGTTGGGCCTGGTTAGTACTTGGATGGGAGCCCACCTGGGAATACAAGGTGCTGTAGATATTTTTATACTGCCAACACCGTTCTGTTGATGCATTCCATTTTCAAATGTATTCATTTATGAACCAGTAGTTAGAAGTAGAAAAGTTCTAACAGAAACCACAAAGCTCATCTACAGTCACACCACACTGGATATGCCCAATCTCATCTGATCTTGGAAGCTAAGCAGTGTTGGGCCTGGTTAGTACTTGGATGGGAGCCCACCTGGGAATACAAGGTGCTGTAGATATTTTTATACTGCCAACACCGTTCTGTTGATGCATTCCATTTTCAAACGTATTCATTTATGAACCAGTAGTTAGAAGTAGAAAAGTTCTAACAGAAACCACAAAGTTCATCTATAGCCACACATCACTGGATACGCCCAATCTCATCTGATCTTGGAAGCTAAGCAGTGTTGGGCCTGGTTAGTACTTGGATGGGAGACCACCTGGGAATACAAGGCGCTGTAGATATTTTTATACTGCCAACACCGTTCTGTTGATGCATTCCATTTTCAAACGTATTCATTTATGAACCAGTAGTTAGAAGTAGAAAAGTTCTAACAGAAATCACAAAGCTCATCTACAGCCACAGCACACTGGATACGCCCAATCTCATCTGATCTTGGAAGCGAAGCAGTGTTGGGCCTGGTTAGTACTTGGATGGAAGACCATCTGGGAATACAACGTGCTGTAGATATTTTTATACTGCCAACACCGTTCTGTTGATGCATTCCATTTTCAAACGTATTCATTTATGAACCAGTAGTTAGAAGTAGAAAAGTTCTAACAGAAACCACAAAGCTCATCTACAGCCACACCACACTGGATACGCCCAATCTCATCTGATCTTGGAAGCTAAGCAGTGTTGGGCCTGGTTAGTACTTGGTATGGGAGACCATCTGAGAATACAAGGTGCTGTAGATATTTTTATACTGCCAACACCGTTCTGTTGATGCATTCCATTTTCAAACGTATTCATTTATGAACCAGTAGTTAGAAGTAGAAAAGTTCTAATAGAAACCACAAAGCTCATCTACAGCCACACCATACTGGATATGCCCAATCTCATCTGATCTTGGAAACTAAGCAGTGATGGGCCTGGTTAGTACTTGGATGGGAGCCCACCTGGGAATACAAGGTGCTGTAGATATTTTTATACTGCTAACACCGTTCTGTTGATGCATTCCATTTTCAAACGTATTCATTTATGAACCAGTAGTTAGAAGTATAAAAGTTCTAACAGAAACCACAAAGCTCATCTACAGCCACACCACACTGGATACGCACAATCTCATCTGATCTTGGAAGCTAAGCAGTGTTGGGCCTGGTTAATACTTGGATAGGAGACCACCTGGGAATACAAGGTGCTGTAGATATTTTTATACTGCCAACACCGTTCTGTTGATGCATTCCATTTTCAAACGTATTCATTTATGAACCAGTAGTTAGAAGTAGAAAAGTTCTAACAGAAACCACAAAGCTCATCTACAGCCACACCACACTGGATACGCACAATCTCATCTGATCTTGGAAGCTAAGCAGTGTTGGGCCTGGTTAGTACTTGGATGGGAGACCACCTGGCAATACAAGGTGCTGTAGATATTTTTATACTGCCAACACCGTTCTGTTGATGCATTCCATTTTCAAACGTATTCATTTATGAACCAGTAGTTAGAAGTAGAAAAGTTCTAACAGAAACCACAAAGCTCATCTACTGCCACACCACACTGGATACGCCCAATCTCATATGATCTTGGAAGCTAAGCAGTGTTGGGCCTGGTTAGTACTTGGTTGGGAGACCACCTGGGAATACAAGGTGCTGTAGATATTTTTATACTGCCAACACCGTTCTGTTGATGCATTCCATTTTCAACGTATTCATTTATGAACCAGTAGTTAGAAGTAGAAAAGTTCTAACAAAAACTACAAAGCTCATCTACAGCAACACCACACTGGATACGCCCAATCTCATCTGATCTTGGAAGCTAAGCAGTGTTGTGCCTGGTTAGTACTTTTATGAGAGACCACCTGGGAATACAAGGTGCTGTAGATATTTTTATACTGCCAACACCGTTCTGTTGATGCATTCCATTTTCAAACGTATTCATTTATGAACAAGTAGCTAAAAGTAGAAAAGTTCTAATAGAAACCACAAAGCTCATCTACAGCCACACCACACTGGATACGCCCAATCTCATCTGATCTTGGAAGCTAAGCAGTGTTGGGCCTGGTTAGTACTTGGATGGGAGACCACC
>NC_086446.1:113584938-113699938 GCF_028390025.1 Pseudophryne corroboree | reverse complement strand
GTATTCATTTATGAACCAGTAGTTAGAAGTAGAAAAGTTCTAACAGAAACCACAAAGCTCATCTACAGCCACACCACACTGGATAAACCCGATCTCATCTGATCTTGGAAGCTAAGCAGTGTTGGGCCTGGTTAGTACTTGGATGGGAGACCACCTGGGAATACAAGGTGCTGTAGATATTTTTATACTGCCAAAACCGTTCTGTTGATGCATTCCATTTTCAAACGTATTCATTTATGAACCAGTAGTTAGAAATAGAAAAGTTCTAACAGAAACCACAAAGCTCATCTACAGCCACACCACACTGGATACGCCCAATCTCGTCTGATCTTGGAAGCTAAGCAGTGTTGGGCCTGGTTAGCACTTGGATGGGAGACCACCTGGGAATACAAGGTGCTGTAGATATTTTTATACTGCCAACACCGTTCTGTTGATGCATTCCATTTTCAAACGTATTCATTTATGAAGCAGTAGTTAGAAGTAGAAAAGTTCTAGTAGAAACCACAAAGCTCATCTACAGCCACACCACACTGGATACGCCCAATCTCATCTGATCTTAGAAGCTAAGCAGTGTTGGGCCTGGTTAGTACTTGGATGGGAGCCCACCTGGGAATACAAGGTGCTGTAGATATTTTTATACTGCCAACACCGTTCTGTTGATGCATTCCATTTTCAAACGTATTCATTTATGAACCAGTAGTTAGAAGTAGAAAAGTTCTAACAGAAACCACAAAGCTCATCTACAGCCACACCACACTGGATACACCCGATCTCATCTGATCTTGGAAGCTAAGCAGTGTTGGGCCTGGTTAGTACTTGGATGGGAGACCACCTGGGAATACAAGGTGCTGTATATATTTTTATACTGCCAAAACCGTTCTGTTGATGCATTCCATTTTCAAACGTATTCATTTATGAACCAGTAGTTAGAAATAGAAAAGTTCTAACAGAAACCACAAAGCTCATCTACAGCCACACCACACTGGATACGCCCAATCTCGTCTGATCTTGGAAGCTAAGCAGTGTTGGGCCTGGTTAGCACTTGGATGGGAGACCACCTGGGAATACAAGGTGCTGTAGATATTTTTATACTGCCAACACCGTTCTGTTGATGCATTCCATTTTCAAACGTATTCATTTATGAACCAGTAGTTAGAAGTAGAAAAGTTCTAACAGAAACCACAAAGCTCATCTACAGCCACACCACACTGGATACGCCCAATCTCATCTGATCTTGGAAACTAAGCAGTGTTGGGCCTGGTTAATACTTGGATGGGAGACCACCTGGGAATACAAGGTGCTGTAGATATTTTTATACTGCCAACACCGTTCTGTTGATGCATTCCATTTTCAAACGTATTCATTTATGAACCAGTAGTTAGAAGTAGAAAAGTTCTAATAGAAACCACAAAGCTCATCTACAGCCACACCACACTGGATACGCCCAATCTCATCTGATCTTAGAAGCTAAGCAGTGTTGGGCCTGGTTAGTACTTGGATGGGAGCCCACCTGGGAATACAAGGTGCTGTAGATATTTTTATACTGCCAACACCATTCTGTTGATGCATTCCATTTTCAAACGTATTCATTTATGAACCAGTAGTTAGAAGTAGAAAAGTTCTAACAGAAACCACAATGCTCATCTACAGCCACACCACACTGGATACGCCCAATCTCATCTGATCTTGGAAACTAAGCAGTGTTGGGCCTGGTTAATACTTGGATGGGAGACCACCTGGGAATACAAGGTGCTGTAGATATTTTTATACTGCCAACACCGTTCTGTTGATGCATTCCATTTTCAAACGTATTCATTTATGAACCAGTAGTTAGAAGTAGAAAAGTTCTAATAGAAACCAGAAAGCTCATCTACAGCCACACCACACTGGATACGCCCAATCTCATCTGATCTTAGAAGCTAAGCAGTGTTGGGCCTGGTTAGTACTTGGATGGGAGCCCACCTGGGAATACAAGGTGCTGTAGATATTTTTATACTGCCAACACCGTTCTGTTGATGCATTCCATTTTCAAACGTATTCATTTATGAACCAGTAGTTAGAAATAGAAAAGTTCTAACAGAAACCACAAAGCTCATCTACAGCCACACCACACTGGATACGCCCAATCTCATCTGATCTTGGAAGCTAAGCAGTGTTGGGCCTGGTTAGCACTTGGATGGGAGACCACCTGGGAATACAAGGTGCTGTAGATATTTTTATACTGCCAACACCGTTCTGTAGATGCATTCCATTTTCAAACGTATTCATTTATGAACCAGTAGTTAGAAGTAGAAAAGTTCTAACAGAAACCACAAAGCTCATCTACAGCCACACCACACTGGATACGCCCAATCTCATCTGATCTTGGAAACTAAGCAGTGTTGGGCCTGGTTAATACTTGGATGGGAGACCACCTGGGAATACAAGGTGCTGTAGATATTTTTATACTGCCAACACCGTTCTGTTGATGCATTCCATTTTCAAACGTATTCATTTATGAACCAGTAGTTAGAAGTAGAAAAGTTCTAACAGAAACCACAAAGCTCATCTACAGCCACACCACACTGGATACGCCCAATCTCGTCTGATCTTGGAAGCTAAGCAGTGTTGGGCCTGGTTAGTACTTGGATGGGAGACCTCCTGGGAATACAAGGTGCTGTAGATATTTTTATACTGCCAAAACCGTTCTGTTGATGCATTCCATTTTCAAACGTATTCATTTATGAACCAGTAGTTAGAAGTAGAAAAGTTCTAACAGAAACCACAAAGCTCATCTACAGCCACACCACACTGGATACGCCCAATCTCATCTGATCTTGGAAACTAAGCAGTGTTGGGCCTGGTTAATACTTGGATGGGAGACCACCTGGGAATACAAGGTGCTGTAGATATTTTTATACTGCCAACACCGTTCTGTTGATGCATTCCATTTTCAAACGTATTCATTTATGAACCAGTAGTTAGAAGTAGAAAAGTTCTAACAGAAACCACAAAGCTCATCTACAGCCACACCATACTGGATACGCCCAATCTCATCTGATCTTGGAAGCTAAGCAGTGTTGGACCTGGTTAGTACTTGGATGGGAGCCCACCTGGGAATACAAGGTGCTGTAGATATTTTTATACTGCTAACACCGTTCTGTTGATGCATTCCATTTTCAAACGTATTCATTTATGAACCAGTAGTTAGAAGTATAAAAGTTCTAACAGAAACCACAAAGCTCATCTACAGGCACACCACACTGGATACGCCCAATCTCATCTGATCTTGGAAGCTAAGCAGTGTTGGGCCTGGTTAATACTTGGATAGGAAACCGCCTGGGAAAACAAGGTGCTGTAGATATTTTTATACTGCCAACACCGTTCTGTTGATGCATTCCATTTTCAAACGTATTCATTTATGAACCAGTAGTTAGAAGTAGAAAAGTTCTAACAGAAACCACAAAGCTCATCTACAGCCACACCACACTGGATACGCCCAATCTCATCTGATCTTGGAAGCTAAGCAGTGTTGGGCCTGGTTAGTACTTGGATGGGAGACCACCTGGCAATACAAGGTGCTGTAGATATTTTTATACTGCCAACACCGTTCTGTTGATGCATTCCATTTTCAAACGTATTCATTTATGAACCAATAGTTAGAAGTAGAAAAGTTCTAATAGAAACCACAAAGCTCATCTACAGCCACACCACACTGGATACGCCCAATCTCATCTGATCTTGGAAGCTAAGCAGTGTTGGGCCTGGTTAGTACTTGGATGTGAGACCACCTGGGAATACAAGGCGCTGTAGATATTTTTATACTGCCAACACCGTTCTGTTGATGCATTCCATTTTCAAACGTATTCATTTATGAACCAGTAGTTAGAAGTAGAAAAGTTCTAACAGAAACCACAAAGCTCATCTACAGCCACGCCACACCACACTGGATACACCCAATCTCATCTGATCTTGGAAGCTAAGCAGTGTTGGGCCTGGTTAGTACTTGGATGGGAGACCATCTGAGAATACAAGGTGCTGTAGATATTTTTATACTGCCAACACCGTTCTGTTGATGCATTCCATTTTCAAGTGTATTCATTTATGAACCAGTAGTTAAAAGTACAAAAGTTCTAACAGAAATCCCAAAGCTCATCTACAGCCACACCACACTGGATACGCCCAATCTCATCTGATCTTGGAAGCTAAGCAGTGTTGGGCCTGGTTAGTACTTGGATGGGAGACCACCTGGGAATACAAGGTGCTGTAGATATTTTTATACTGCCAACACCGTTCTGTTGATGCATTCCATTTTCAAACATATTCATTTATGAACCAGTAGTTAGAAGTAGAAAAGTTCTAACAGAAACCACAAAGCTCATCTACAGCCACACCACACTGGATACGCCCAATCTCATCTGATCTTGGAAACTAAGCAGTGTTGGGCCTGGTTAATACTTGGATGGGAGACCACCTGGGAATACAAGGTGCTGTAGATATTTTTATACTGCCAACACCGTTCTGTTGATGCATTCCATTTTCAAACGTATTCATTTATGAACCAGTAGTTAGAAGTAGAAAAGTTCTAACAGAAACCATAAAGCTCATCTACAGCCACACCACACTGGATATGCCCAATCTTATCTGATCTTGGAAGCTAAGGAGTGTTGGGCCTGGTTAGTACTTGGATGGGAGACCACCTGGGAATTCAAGGTGCTGTAGGTATTTTTATACTGCCAACACCGTTCTGTTGATGCATTCCATTTTCAAACGTATTCATTTATGAACCAGTAGTTAGAAGTAGAAAAGTTCTAACAGAAACCACAAAGCTCATCTACAGCCACACCACACTGGATACGCCCAATCTCATCTGATCTTGGAAGCTAAGCAGTGTTGGGCCTGGTTAGTACTTGGATGGGAGACCACCTGGGAATTCAAGGTGCTGTAGATATTTTTATACTGCCAACACCGTTCTGTTGATGCATTCCATTTTCAAACATATTCATTTATGAACCAGTAGTTAGAAGTAGAAAAGTTCTAACAGAAACCACAAAGCTCATCTACAGCCACACCACACTGGATACGCCCAATCTCATCTGATCTTGGAAACTAAGCAGTGTTGGGCCTGGTTAATACTTGGATGGGAGACCACCTGGGAATACAAGGTGCTGTAGATATTTTTATACTGCCAACACCGTTCTGTTGATGCATTCCATTTTCAAACGTATTCATTTATGAACCAGTAGTTAGAAGTAGAAAAGTTCTAACAGAAACCTCAAAGCTCATCTACAGCCACACCACACTGGATATGCCCAATCTTATCTGATCTTGGAAGCTAAGCAGTGTTGTGCCTGGTTAGTACTTGGATGTGAGACCACCTGGGAATTCAAGGTGCTGTAGATATTTTTATACTGCCAACACCGTTCTGTTGATGCATTCCATTTTCAAAAGTATTCATTTATGAACCAGTAGTTAGAAGTAGAAAAGTTCTAACAGAAACCACAAAGCTCATCTATAGCCACACCACACTGGATACGCCCAATCTCATCTGATCTTGGAAGTTAAGCAGTGTTGGGCCTGGATAGTACTTGGATGGGAGACCACCTGGGAATACAAGGTGCTGTAGATATTTTTATACTGCCAACACCGTTCTGTTGATGCATTCCATTTTCAAATGTATTCATTTATGAACCAGTAGTTAGAAGTAGAAAAGTTCTAACAGAAACCACAAAGCTCTTCTACAGCCACATCATACTGGATATGCCCAATCTCATCTGATCTTGGAAGCTAAGCAGTGTTGGTCCTGGTTAGTACTTGGATGGGAGCACACCTGGGAATACAAGGTGCTGTAGATATTTTTATACTGCCAACACCGTTATGTTGATGCATTCCATTTTCAAACGTATTCATTTATGAACCAGTAGTTAGAAGTAGAAAAGTTCTAACAGAAACCACAAAGCTCGTCTACAGCCACACCACACTGGATACGCCCAATCTCGTCTGATCTTGGAAGCTAAGCAGTGTTGGGCCTGGTTAGTACTTGGATGGGAGACCACCTGGGAATACAAGGCGCTGTAGATATTTTTATACTGCCAACACCGTTCTGTTGATGCATTCCATTTTCAAACGTATTCATTTATGAACCAGTAGTTAGAAGTAGAAAAGTTCTAACAGAAACCACAAAGCTCATCTACAGCCACACCACACTGGATACGCCCAATCTCATCTGATCTTGGAAGCTATGCAGTGTTGGGCCTGGTTAGTACTTGTATGGGAGACCACCTGGGAATACAAGGTGCTGTAGATATTTTTATACTGCCAACACCGTTCTGTTGATGCATTCCATTTTCAAATGTATTCATTTATGAACCAGTAGTTAGAAGTATAAAAGTTCTAACAGAAACCACAAAGCTCATCTACAGCCACACCACACTGGATACGCCCAATCTCATCTGATCTTGGAAGCTAAGCAGTGTTGGGCCTGGTTAGTACTTGGATGGGAGACCACCTGGGAATACAAGGTGCTGTAGATATTTTTATACTGCCAACACCGTTCTGTTGATGCATTCCATTTTCAAATGTATTCATTTATGAACCAGTAGTTAGAAGTATAAAAGTTCTAACAGAAACCACAAAGCTCGTCTACAGCCTCACCACACTGAATACGCCCAATCTCGTCTGATCTTGGAAGCTAAGCAGTGTTGGGCCTGGTTAGTACTTGGACGGGAGAACACCTGGGAATACAAGGTGCTGTAGATATTTTTATACTGCCAAAACCGTTCTGTTGATGCATTCCATTTTCAAACGTATTCATTTATGAACCAGCAGTTAGAAGTAGAAAAGTTCTAACAGAAACCACAAAGCTTATCTACAGCCACACTACACTGGATACGCCCAATCTCGTCTGATCTTGGAAGCTAAGCAGTGTTGGGCCTGGTTAGTACTTGGATGGGAGAACACCTGGGAATACAAGGTGCTGTAGATATTTTTATACTGCCAAAACCGTTCTGTTAATGCATTCCATTTTCAAACGTATTCATTTATGAACCAGTAGTTAGAAGTAGAAAAGTTCTAACAGAAACCACAAAACTCATCTACAGGCACACCACACTGGATACGCCCAATCTCACCTGATCTTGGAAGCTAAGCAGTGTTTGGCCTGGTTAGTACTTGGATGGTTGCCCACCTGGGAATACAAGGTGCTGTAGATATTTTTATACTGCCAACACCGTTCTGTTGATGCATTCCATTTTCAATCATATTCATTTATGAACCAGTAGTCAGAAGTACAAAAGTTCTAACAGAAACCACAAAGCTCATCTACAGCCACACCACACTGGATACGCCCAATCTCATCTGATCTTGGAAGCTAAGCAGTGTTTGGTCTGGTTAGTACTTGGATGGGAGACCACCTGGGAATACAAGGTGCTGTAGATATTTTTATACTGCCAACACCGTTCTGTTGATGCATTCCATTTTCAAATGTATTCATTTATGAACCAATAGTTAAAAGTACAAAAGTTCTAACAGAAACCACAAAGCTCATCTACAGGCACACCACACTGGATACGCCCAATCTCACCTAATCTTGGAAGCTAAGCAGTGTTGGGCCTGGTTAGTACTTGGATGGGAGACCACCTGGGAATACAAAGTGCTGTAAATATTTTTATACTGCCAACACTGTTCTGTTGCTGCATTCCATTTTCAAACGTATTCATTTATGAACCAGTAGTTAGAAGTAGAAAAGTTCTAACAGAAACCACAAAGCTCATCTACAGCCACAGCACACTGGATACGCCCAATCTCACCTGATCTTGAAAGCTAAGCAGTGTTGGGCCTGGTTAGTACTTGGATGGGAGTCCACCTGGGAATACAAGGTGCTGTAGATATTTTTATACTGCCAACACCGTTCTGTTGATGCATTCCATTTTCAAACGTATTCATTTATGAACCAGTAGTTAGAAGTAGAAAAGTTCTAACAGAAACCACAAAGCTCGTCTACAGCCACACCACACTGGATACGCCCAAACTCATCAGATCTTGGAAGCTAAGCAATGTTGGGCCTGGTTAGTACGTGGATGGGAGACCACCTGGGAATACAAGGTGCTGTAGATATTTTTATACTGCCAACACCGTTCTGTTGATGCATTCCATTTTCAAACGTATTCATTTATGAACCAGTAGTTAGAAGTAGAAAAGTTCTAACAGAAACCTCAAAGCTCATCTACAGCCACACCACACTGGATACGCCCAATCTCATCTGATCTTGGAAGCTAAGCAGTGTTGGGCCTGGTTAGTACTTGCATGGGAGACCACCTGGGAATACAAAGTGCTGTAGATATTTTTATACTGCCAACACCGTTCTGTTGATGCATTCCATTTTCAAACGTATTAATTTATGAACCAGTAGTTAGAAGTAGAAAAGATCTAACAGAAACCACAAAGCTCATCTACAGCCACACCACACTGGATACGCCCAATCTCATCTGATCTTGGAAGCTGAGCAGTGTTGGGCCTGGTTAGTACTTGGATGGGAGACCACCTGGGAATACAAGGTGCTGTAGATATTTTTATACTGCCAACACCGTTCTGTTGATGCATTCCATTTTCAAATGTATTCATTTATGAACCAGTAGTTAGAAGTAGAAAAGTTCTAACAGAAACCACAAAGCTCATCTACAGCCACACCACACTGGATACGCCCAATCTCATCTGATCTTGGAAGCTAAGCAGTGTTGGGCCTGGTTAGTACTTGGATGGGAGACCACCTGGGAATACAAGGCACTGTAGATATCTTTATACTGCCAACACCGTTCTGTTGATGCATTCCATTTTCAAATGTATTCATTTATGAACCAGTAGTTAGAAGTATAAAAGTTCTAACAGAAACCACAAAGCTCATCTACAGCCACACCACACTGGATACGCCCAATCTCATCTGATCTTGGAAGCTAAGCAGTGTTTGGCCTGGTTAGTACTTGGATGGGAGACAACCTGGGAATACAAAGTGCTGTAGATATTTTTATACTGCCAACACCGTTCTGTTGATGCATTCCATTTTCAAATGTATTCATTTATGAACCAGTAGTTAAAAGTACAAAAGTTCTAACAGAAACCACAAAGCTTATTTACAGGCACACCACACTGGATACGCCCAATCTCACCTGATCTTGGAAGCTAAGCAGTGTTGGGCCTGGTTAGTACTTGGATGGGAGTCCACCTGGGAATACAAGGTGCTGTAGATATTTTTATACTGCCAACACCGTTCTATTGATGCATTCCATTTTCAAACGTATTCATTTATGAACCAGTAGTTAGAAGTAGAAAAGTTCTAACAGAAACCACAAAGCTCGTCTACAGCCACACCACACTGGATACGCCCAAACTCATCTGATCTTGGAAGCTAAGCAGTGTTGGGCCTGGTTAGTACGTGGATGGGAGACCACCTGGGAATACAAGGTGCTGTAGATATTTTTATACTGCCAAAACCGTTCTGTTGATGCATTCCATTTTCAAACGTATTCATTTATGAACCAGTAGTTAGAAGTAGAAAAGTTCTAACAGAAACCACAAAGCTCATCAACAGCCACACCACTCTAGATACGCCCAATCTCATCTGGTCTTGGAAGCTAAGCAGTGTTGGGCCTGGTTAGTACTTGGATGGGAGACCACCTGGGAATACAAAGTGCTGTAGATATTTTTATACTGCCAACACCGTTCTGTTGATGCATTCCATTTTCAAATGTATTAATTTATGAACCAGTAGTTAGAAGTAGAAAAGTTCTAACAGAAACCACAAAGCTCATCTACAGCCACACCACACTGGATACGCCCAATCTCATCTGATCTTGGAAGCTAAGCAGTGTTGGGCCTGGTTAGTACTTGGATGGGAGCCCACCTGGGAATACAAGGTGCTGTAGATATTTTTATACTGCCAACACTGTTCTGTTGATGCATTCCATTTTCAAACGTATTCATTTATGAACCAGTAGTTAGAAGTAGAAAAGTTCTAACAGAAACCACAAAGCTCATGTACAGCCACACAACACTGGATACGCCCAATCTCATCTGATCTTGGAAGCTAAGCAGTGTTGGTCCTGGTTAGTACTTGGATGGGAGACCACCTGGGAATACAAGGTGCTGTAGATATTTTTATACTGCCAACACCGTTCTGTTGATGCATTCCATTTTCAAATGTATTCATTTATGAACCAGTAGTTAGAAGTAGAAAAGTTCTAACAGAAACCACAAAGCTCATCTACAGCCACACCACGCTGGATACGCCCAATCTCATCTGATCTTGGAAGCTAAGCAGTGTTGGGCCTGGTTAGTACTTGGATGGGAGACCACCTGGGAATACAAGGCACTGTAGATATTTTTATACTGCCAACACCGTTCTGTTGATGCATTCCATTTTCAAATGTATTCATTTATGAACCAGTAGTTAGAAGTATAAAAGTTCTAACAGAAACTACAAAGCTCATCTACAGCCACACCACACTGGATACGCCCAATCTCATCTGATCTTGGAAGCTAAGCAGTGTTTGGCCTCGTTAGTACTTGGATGGGAGTCCACCTGGGAATACAAGGTGCTGTAGATATTTTTATACTGCCAACACCGTTCTGTTGATGCATTCCATTTTCAAACGTATTCATTTATGAACCAGTAGTTAGAAGTAGAAAAGTTCTAACAGAAACCACAAAGCTCGTCTACAGCCACACCACACTGGATACGCCCAAACTCATCTGATCTTGGAAGCTAAGCAGTGTTGGGCCTGGTTAGTACGTGGATGGGAGACCACCTGGGAATACAAGGTGCTGTAGATATTTTTATACTGCCAACACCGTTCTGTTGATGCATTCCATTTTCAGACGTGTTCATTTATGAACCAGTAGTTAGAAGTAGAAAAGTTCTAACAGAAACCACAAAGCTCATCTACAGCCTCACCACACTGGATACGCCCAATCTCATCTGATCTTGGAAGCTAAGCAGTGTTGGGCCTGGTTAGTACTTGGATGGGAGACCACCTGGGAATACAAAGTGCTGTAGATATTTTTATACTGCCAACACCGTTCTGTTGATGCATTCCATTTTCAAATGTATTCATTTATGAACCAGTAGTTAGAAGTAGAAAAGTTCTAACAGAAACCACAAAGCTCATCTACAGCCACACCACACTGGATACGCCCAATCTCATCTGATCTTGGAAGCCAAGCAGTGTTGGGCCTGGTTAGTACTTGGATGGGAGCCCACCTGGGAATACAAGGTGCTGTAGATATTTTTATACTGCCAACACTGTTCTGTTGATGCATTCCATTTTCAAACGTATTCATTTATGAACCAGTAGTTAGAAGTAGAAAAGTTCTAACAGAAACCACAAAGCTCATCTACAGCCACACAACACTGGATACGCCCAATCTCATCTGATCTTGGAAGCTAAGCAGTGTTGGGCCTGGTTAGTACTTGGATGGGAGACCACCTGGGAATACAAGGTGCTGTAGATATTTTTATACTGCCAACACCGTTCTGTTGATGCATTCCATTTTCAAATGTATTCATTTATGAACCAGTAGTTAGAAGTAGAAAAGTTCTAACAGAAACCACAAAGCTCATCTACAGCCACACCACGCTGGATACGCCCAATCTCATCTGATCTTGGAAGCTAAGCAGTGTTGGGCCTGGTTAGTACTTGGATGGGAGACCACCTGGGAATACAAGGCACTGTAGATATTTTTATACTGCCAACACCGTTCTGTTGATGCATTCCATTTTCAAATGTATTCATTTATGAACCAGTAGTTAGAAGTATAAAAGTTCTAACAGAAACTACAAAGCTCATCTACAGCCACACCACACTGGATACGCCCAATCTCATCTGATCTTGGAAGCTAAGCAGTGTTTGGCCTGGTTAGTACTTGGATGGGAGACCACCTGGGAATACAAGGTGCTGTAGATATTTTTATACTGCCAACACCGTTCTGTTGATGCATTCCATTTTCAAACGTATTCATTTATGAACCAGTAGTTAGAAGTATAAAAGTTCTAACAGAAACCACAAAGCTCATCTACAGCCACACCACTCTGGATACGCCCAATCTCATCTGGTCTTGGAAGCTAAGCAGTGTTGGGCCTGGTTAGTACTTGGATGGGAAACCACCTGGGAATACAAAGTGCTGTAGATATTTTTATACTGCCAACACCGTTCTGTTGATGCATTCCATTTTCAAATGTATTAATTTATGAACCAGTAGTTAGAAGTAGAAAAGTTCTAACAGAAACCACAAAGCTCATCTACAGCCACACCACACTGGATACGCCCAATCTCATCTGATCTTGGAAGCTAAGCAGTGTTGGGCCTGGTTAGTACTTGGATGGGAGCCCACCTGGGAATACAAGGTGCTGTAGATATTTTTATACTGCCAACACTGTTCTGTTGATGCATTCCATTTTCAAACGTATTCATTTATGAACCAGTAGTTAGAAGTAGAAAAGTTCTAACAGAAACCACAAAGCTCATCTACAGCCACACAACACTGGATACGCCCAATCTCATCTGATCTTGGAAGCTAAGCAGTGTTGGTCCTGGTTAGTACTTGGATGGGAGACCACCTGGGAATACAAGGTGCTGTAGATATTTTTATACTGCCAACACCGTTCTGTTGATGCATTCCATTTTCAAATGTATTCATTTATGAACCAGTAGTTAGAAGTAGAAAAGTTCTAACAGAAACCACAAAGCTCATCTACAGCCACACCACGCTGGATACGCCCAATCTCATCTGATCTTGGAAGCTAAGCAGTGTTGGACCTGGTTAGTACTTGGATGGGAGACCACCTGGGAATACAAGGCACTGTAGATATTTTTATACTGCCAACACCGTTCTGTTGATGCATTCCATTTTCAAATGTATTCATTTATGAACCAGTAGTTAGAAGTATAAAAGTTCTAACAGAAACTACAAAGCTCATCTACAGCCACACCACACTGGATACGCCCAATCTCATCTGATCTTGGAAGCTAAGCAGTGTTTGGCCTGGTTAGTACTTGGATGGGAGTCCACCTGGGAATACAAGGTGCTGTAGATATTTTTATACTGCCAACACCGTTCTGTTGATGCATTCCATTTTCAAACGTATTCATTTATGAACCAGTAGTTAGAAGTAGAAAAGTTCTAACAGAAACCACAAAGCTCGTCTACAGCCACACCACACTGGATACGCCCAAACTCATCTGATCTTGGAAGCTAAGCAGTGATGGGCCTGGTTAGTACGTAGATGGGAGACCACCTGGGAATACAAGGTGCTGTAGATATTTTTATACTGCCAACACTGGTCTATTGATGCATTCCATTTTCAAACGTATTCATTTATGAACCAGTAGTTAGAAGTAGAAAAGTTCTAACAGAAACCACAAAGCTCGTCTACAGCCACACCACACTGGATACGCCCAAACTCATCTGATCTTGGAAGCTAAGCAGTGTTGGGCCTGGTTAGTACGTGGATGGGAGCCCACCTGGGAATACAAGGTGCTGTAGATATTTTTATACTGCCAACACTGTTCTGTTGATGCATTCCATTTTCAAACGTATTCATTTATGAACCAGTAGTTAGAAGTAGAAAAGTTCTAACAGAAACCACAAAGCTCATCTACAGCCTCACCACACTGGATACGCCCAATCTCATCTGATCTTGGAAGCTAAGCAGTGTTGGGCCTGGTTAGTACTTGGATGGGAGACCACCTGGGAATACAAAGTGCTGTAGATATTTTTATACTGCCAACACCGTTCTGTTGATGCATTCCATTTTCAAATGTATTAATTTATGAACCAGTAGTTAGAAGTAGAAAAGTTCTAACAGAAACCACAAAGCTCATCTACAGCCACACCACACTGGATACGCCCAATCTCATCTGATCTTGGAAGCTAAGCAGTGTTGGGCCTGGTTAGTACTTGGATGGGAGCCCACCTGGGACTACAAGGTGCTGTAGATATTTTTATACTGCCAACACTGTTCTGTTGATGCATTCCATTTTCAAACGTATTCATTTATGAACCAGTAGTTAGAAGTAGAAAAGTTCTAACAGAAACCACAAAGTTCATCTACAGCCACACCACACTGGATACGCCCACTCTCACCTGATCTTGGAAGCTAAGCAGTGTTGGGCCTGGTTAGTACTTGGATGGGAGCCCACCTGGGAATACAAGGTGCTGTACATATTTTTATACTGCCAACACCGTTCTGTTGATGCATTCCATTTTCAAATGTATTCATTTATGAACCAGTAGTTAGAAGTAGAAAAGTTCTAACAGAAACCACAAAGCTCATCTACAGCCACACCACACTGGATACGCCCAATCTCATCTGGTCTTGGAAGCTAGGCAGTGTTGGGCCTGGTTAGTTCTTGGATGGGAGACCACCTGGGAAAACAATGTGCTGTAGATATTTTTATACTGCCAACACCGTTCTGTTGATGCATTCCATTTTCAAATGTATTCATTTATGAACCAGTAGTTAGTAGTAGAAAAGTTCTAACAGAAACCACAAAGCTCATCTACAGCCACACCACACTGGATACGCCCAATCTCATCTGATCTTGGAAGCTAAGCAGTGTTGGGCCTGGTTAGTACTTGGATGGGAGACCAACTGGGAATACAAGACGCTGTAGATATTTTTATACTGCCAACACCGTTCTGTTGATGCATTCCATTTTCAAACGTATTCATTTATGAACCAGTAGTTAGAAGTAGAAAAGTTCTAACAGAAACCACAAAGCTCATCTACAGCCACACCACACTGGATACGCCCAAACTCATCTGATCTTGGAAGCTAAGCAGTGTTGGGCCTGGTTAGTACGTGGATGGGAGACCACCTGGGAATACAAGGTGTTGTAGATATTTTTATACTGCCAACACCGTTCTGTTGATGCATTCCATTTTCAAACGTATTCATTTATGAACCAGTAGTTAGAAGTATAAAAGTTCTAACAGAAACCACAAAGCTCATCTACAGCCACACCACTCTGGATACGCCCAATCTCATCTGATCTTGGAAGCTAAGCAGTGTTGGGCCTTGTTAGTACTTGGATGGGAGACCACCTGGGAATACAAGGTGCTGTAGATAATTTTATACTGCCAACACTGTTCTGTTGATGCATTCCATTTTCAAACGTATTCATTTATGAACCAGTAGTTAGAAGTAGAAAAGTTCTAACAGAAACCACAAAGTTCATCTACAGCCACACCACACTGGATACGCCCAATCTCATCTGATCTTGGAAGCTAAGCAGTGTTGGGCCTGGTTAGTACTTGGATGGGAGACCACCTGGGAATACAAAGTGCTGTAGATATTTTTATACTGCCAACACCGTTCTGTTGATGCATTCCATTTTCAAATGTATTAATTTATGAACCAGTAGTTAGAAGTAGAAAAGTTCTAACAGAAACCACAAAGCTCATCTACAGCCACACCACACTGGATACGCCCAATCTCATCTGATCTTGGAAGCTAAGCAGTGTTGGGCCTGGTTAGTACTTGGATGGGAGCCCACCTGGGAATACAAGGTGCTGTAGATATTTTTATACTGCCAACACTGTTCTGTTGATGCATTCCATTTTCAAACGTATTCATTTATGAACCAGTAGTTAGAAGTAGAAAAGTTCTAACAGAAACCACAAAGCTCATCTACAGCCACACAACACTGGATACGCCCAATCTCATCTGATCTTGGAAGCTAAGCAGTGTTGGGCCTGGTTAGTACTTGGATGGGAGACCACCTGGGAATACAAGGTGCTGTAGATATTTTTATACTGCCAACACCGTTCTGTTGATGCATTCCATTTTCAAATGTATTCATTTATGAACCAGTAGTTAGAAGTAGAAAAGTTCTAACAGAAACCACAAAGCTCATCTACAGCCACACCACGCTGGATACGCCCAATCTCATCTGATCTTGGAAGCTAAGCAGTGTTGGGCCTGGTTAGTACTTGGATGGGAGACCACCTGGGAATACAAGGTGCTGTAGATATTTTTATACTGCCAACACCGTTCTGTTGATGCATTCCATTTTCAAACGTATTCATTTATGAACCAGTAGTTAGAAGTATAAAAGTTCTAACAGAAACCACAAAGCTCATCTACAGCAACACCACTCTGGATACGCCCAATCTCATCTGATCTTGGAAGCTAAGCAGTGTTGGGCCTTGTTAGTACTTGGATGGGAGACCACCTGGGAATACAAGGTGCAGTAGATATTTTTATACTGCCAACACTGTTCTGTTGATGCATTCCATTTTCAAACGTATTCATTTATGAACCAGTAGTTAGAAGTAGAAAAGTTCTAACAGAAACCACAAAGTTCATCTACAGCCACACCACACTGGATGCGCCCACTCTCACCTGATCTTGGAAGCTAAGCAGTGTTGGGCCTGGTTAGTACTTGGATGGGAGCCCACCTGGGAATACAAGGTGCTGTAGATATTTTTATACTGCCAACACCGTTCTGTTGATGCATTCCATTTTCAAATGTATTCATTTATGAACCAGTAGTTAGAAGTAGAAAAGTTCTAACAGAAACCACAAAGCTCATCTACAGCCACACCACACTGGATACGCCCAATCTCATCTGGTCTTGGAAGCTAGGCAGTGTTGGGCCTGGTTAGTACTTGGATGGGAGCCCACCTGGCAATACAAGGTGTTGTAGATATTTTTATACTGCCAACACCGTTCTGTTGATGCATTCCATTTTCAAATGTATTCATTTATGAACCAGTAGATAGAAGTAGAAAAGTTCTAACAGAAACCACAAAGCTCATCTACAGCCACAACACACTGGATACGCCCAATTTCATCTGATCTTGGAAGATAAGCAGTGTTGGGCCTGGTTAGTTCTTGGATGGGAGACCACCTGGGAATACAAGGTGCTGTAGATATTTTTATACTGCCAACACCGTTCTGTTGATGCATTCCATTTTCAAATGTATTCATTTATGAACCAGTAGTTAGTAGTAGAAAAGTTCTAACAGAAACCACAATGCTCATCTACAGCCACACCACACTGGATACGCCCAATCTCATCTGATCTTGGAAGCTAAGCAGTGTTGGGCCTGGTTAGTACTTGGATGGGAGACCAACTGGGAATACAAGGCGCTGTAGATATTTTTATACTGCCAACACCGTTCTGTTGATGCATTCCATTTTCAAACGTATTCATTTATGAACCAGTAGTTAGAAGTAGAAAAGTTCTAACAGAAACCACAAAGCTCATCTACAGCCACACCACACTGGATACGCCCAAACTCATCTGATCTTGGAAGCTAAGCAGTGTTGGGCCTGGTTAGTACGTGGATGGGAGACCACCTGGGAATACAAGGTGTTGTAGATATTTTTATACTGCCAACACCGTTCTGTTGATGCATTCCATTTTCAAACGTATTCATTTATGAACCAGTAGTTAGAAGTATAAAAGTTCTAACAGAAACCACAAAGCTCATCTACAGCCACACCACTCTGGATACGCCCAATCTCATCTGATCTTGGAAGCTAAGCAGTGTTGGGCCTTGTTAGTACTTGGATGGGAGACCACCTGGGAATACAAGGTGCTGTAGATAATTTTATACTGCCAACACTGTTCTGTTGATGCATTCCATTTTCAAACGTATTCATTTATGAACCAGTAGTTAGAAGTAGAAAAGTTCTAACAGAAACCACAAAGTTCATCTACAGCCACACCACACTGGATACGCCCACTCTCACCTGATCTTGGAAGCTAAGCAGTGTTGGGCCTGGTTAGTACTTGGATGGGAGCCCACCTGGGAATACAAGGTGCTGTACATATTTTTATACTGCCAACACCGTTCTGTTGATGCATTCCATTTTCAAATGTATTCATTTATGAACCAGTAGTTAGAAGTAGAAAAGTTCTAACAGAAACCACAAAGCTCATCTACAGCCACACCACACTGGATACGCCCAATCTCATCTGGTCTTGGAAGCTAGGCAGTGTTGGGCCTGGTTAGTTCTTGGATGGGAGACCACCTGGGAATACAATGTGCTGTAGATATTTTTATACTGCCAACACCGTTCTGTTGATGCATTCCATTTTCAAATGTATTCATTTATGAACCAGTAGTTAGTAGTAGAAAAGTTCTAACAGAAACCACAAAGCTCATCTACAGCCACACCACACTGGATACGCCCAATATCATCTGATCTTGGAAGCTAAGCAGTGTTGGGCCTGGTTAGTACTTGGATGGGAGACCAACTGGGAATACAAGGCGCTGTAGATATTTTTATACTGCCAACACCGTTCTGTTGATGCATTCCATTTTCAAACGTATTCATTTATGAACCAGTAGTTAGAAGTAGAAAAGTTCTAACAGAAACCACAAAGCTCATCTACAGCCACACCACACTGGATACGCCCAAACTCATCTGATCTTGGAAGCTAAGCAGTGTTGGGCCTGGTTAGTACGTGGATGGGAGACCACCTGGGAATACAAGGTGTTGTAGATATTTTTATACTGCCAACACCGTTCTGTTGATGCATTCCATTTTCAAACGTATTCATTTATGAACCAGTAGTTAGAAGTATAAAAGTTCTAACAGAAACCACAAAGCTCATCTACAGCCACACCACTCTGGATACGCCCAATCTCATCTGATCTTGGAAGCTAAGCAGTGTTGGGCCTTGTTAGTACTTGGATGGGAGACCACCTGGGAATACAAGGTGCTGTAGATAATTTTATACTGCCAACACTGTTCTGTTGATGCATTCCATTTTCAAACGTATTCATTTATGAACCAGTAGTTAGAAGTAGAAAAGTTCTAACAGAAACCACAAAGTTCATCTACAGCCACACCACACTGGATACGCCCAATCTCATCTGATCTTGGAAGCTAAGCAGTGTTGGGCCTGGTTAGTACTTGGATGGGAGACCACCTGGGAATACAAAGTGCTGTAGATATTTTTATACTGCCAACACCGTTCTGTTGATGCATTCCATTTTCAAATGTATTAATTTATGAACCAGTAGTTAGAAGTAGAAAAGTTCTAACAGAAACCACAAAGCTCATCTACAGCCACACCACACTGGATACGCCCAATCTCATCTGATCTTGGAAGCTAAGCAGTGTTGGGCCTGGTTAGTACTTGGATGGGAGCCCACCTGGGAATACAAGGTGCTGTAGATATTTTTATACTGCCAACACTGTTCTGTTGATGCATTCCATATTCAAACGTATTCATTTATGAACCAGTAGTTAGAAGTAGAAAAGTTCTAACAGAAACCACAAAGCTCATCTACAGCCACACAACACTGGATACGCCCAATCTCATCTGATCTTGGAAGCTAAGCAGTGTTGGGCCTGGTTAGTACTTGGATGGGAGACCACCTGGGAATACAAGGTGCTGTAGATATTTTTATACTGCCAACACCGTTCTGTTGATGCATTCCATTTTCAAATGTATTCATTTATGAACCAGTAGTTAGAAGTAGAAAAGTTCTAACAGAAACCACAAAGCTCATCTACAGCCACACCACGCTGGATACGCCCAATCTCATCTGATCTTGGAAGCTAAGCAGTGTTGGGCCTGGTTAGTACTTGGATGGGAGACCACCTGGGAATACAAGGTGCTGTAGATATTTTTATACTGCCAACACCGTTCTGTTGATGCATTCCATTTTCAAACGTATTCATTTATGAACCAGTAGTTAGAAGTATAAAAGTTCTAACAGAAACCACAAAGCTCATCTACAGCCACACCACTCTGGATACGCCCAATCTCATCTGATCTTGGAAGCTAAGCAGTGTTGGGCCTTGTTAGTACTTGGATGGGAGACCACCTGGGAATACAAGGTGCAGTAGATATTTTTATACTGCCAACACTGTTCTGTTGATGCATTCCATTTTCAAACGTATTCATTTA
Organism: Pseudophryne corroboree; assembly: GCF_028390025.1. Taxonomy (NCBI): domain Eukaryota; kingdom Metazoa; phylum Chordata; class Amphibia; order Anura; family Myobatrachidae; genus Pseudophryne; species Pseudophryne corroboree. Next base: position 113,680,034 of record NC_086446.1, on the reverse strand, counting down.
TGAACCAGTAGTTAGAAGTAGAAAAGTTCTAACAGAAACCACAAAGTTCATCTACAGCCACACCACACTGGATACGCCCACTCTCACCTGATCTTGGAAGCTAAGCAGTGTTGGGCCTGGTTAGTACTTGGATGGGAGCCCACCTGGGAATACAAGGTGTTGTAGATATTTTTATACTGCCAACACCGTTCTGTTGATGCATTCCATTTTCAAATGTATTCATTTATGAACCAGTAGTTAGAAGTAGAAAAGTTCTAACAGAAACCACAAAGCTCATCTACAGCCACACCACACTGGATACGCCCAATCTCATCTGGTCTTGGAAGCTAGGCAGTGTTGGGCCTGGTTAGTACTTGGATGGGAGCCCACCTGGCAATACAAGGTGTTGTAGATATTTTTATACTGCCAACACCGTTCTGTTGATGCATTCCATTTTCAAATGTATTCATTTATGAACCAGTAGATAGAAGTAGAAAAGTTCTAACAGAAACCACAAAGCTCATCTACAGCCACAACACACTGGATACGCCCAATTTCATCTGATCTTGGAAGATAAGCAGTGTTGGGCCTGGTTAGTTCTTGGATGGGAGACCACCTGGGAATACAAGGTGCTGTAGATATTTTTATACTGCCAACACCGTTCTGTTGATGCATTCCATTTTCAAATGTATTCATTTATGAACCAGTAGTTAGTAGTAGAAAAGTTCTAACAGAAACCACAAAGCTCATCTACAGCCACACCACACTGGATACGCCCAATCTCATCTGATCTTGGAAGCTAAGCAGTGTTGGGCCTGGTTAGTACTTGGATGGGAGACCAACTGGGAATACAAGGCGCTGTAGATATTTTTATACTGCCAACACCGTTCTGTTGATGCATTCCATTTTCAAACGTATTCATTTATGAACCAGTAGTTAGAAGTAGAAAAGTTCTAACAGAAACCACAAAGCTCATCTACAGCCACACCACACTGGATACGCCCAAACTCATCTGATCTTGGAAGCTAAGCAGTGTTGGGCCTGGTTAGTACGTGGATGGGAGACCACCTGGGAATACAAGGTGTTGTAGATATTTTTATACTGCCAACACCGTTCTGTTGATGCATTCCATTTTCAAACGTATTCATTTATGAACCAGTAGTTAGAAGTATAAAAGTTCTAACAGAAACCACAAAGCTCATCTACAGCCACACCACTCTGGATACGCCCAATCTCATCTGATCTTGGAAGCTAAGCAGTGTTGGGCCTTGTTAGTACTTGGATGGGAGACCACCTGGGAATACAAGGTGCTGTAGATAATTTTATACTGCCAACACTGTTCTGTTGATGCATTCCATTTTCAAACGTATTCATTTATGAACCAGTAGTTAGAAGTAGAAAAGTTCTAACAGAAACCACAAAGTTCATCTACAGCCACACCACACTGGATACGCCCACTCTCACCTGATCTTGGAAGCTAAGCAGTGTTGGGCCTGGTTAGTACTTGGATGGGAGCCCACCTGGGAATACAAGGTGCTGTAGATATTTTTATACTGCCAACACCGTTCTGTTGATGCATTCCATTTTCAAATGTATTCATTTATGAACCAGTAGTTAGAAGTAGAAAAGTTCTAACAGAAACCACAAAGCTCATCTACAGCCACACCACACTGGATACGCCCAATCTCATCTGGTCTTGGAAGCTAGGCAGTGTTGGGCCTGGTTAGTACTTGGATGGGAGCCCACCTGGCAATACAAGGTGTTGTAGATATTTTTATACTGCCAACACCGTTCTGTTGATGCATTCCATTTTCAAATGTATTCATTTATGAACCAGTAGATAGAAGTAGAAAAGTTCTAACAGAAACCACAAAGCTCATCTACAGCCACAACACACTGGATACGCCCAATTTCATCTGATCTTGGAAGATAAGCAGTGTTGGGCCTGGTTAGTTCTTGGATGGGAGACCACCTGGGAATACAAGGTGCTGTAGATATTTTTATACTGCCAACACCGTTCTGTTGATGCATTCCATTTTCAAATGTATTCATTTATGAACCAGTAGTTAGTAGTAGAAAAGTTCTAACAGAAACCACAAAGCTCATCTACAGCCACACAACACTGGATACGCCCAATCTCATCTGATCTTGGAAGCTAAGCAGTGTTGGGCCTGGTTAGTACTTGGATGGGAGACCAACTGGGAATAGAAGGCGCTGTAGATATTTTTATACTGCCAACACCGTTCTGTTGATGCATTCCATTTTCAAACGAATTCATTTATGAACCAGTAGTTAGAAGTAGAAAAGTTCTAACAGAAACCACAAAGCTCATCTACAGCCACACCACACTGGATATGCCCAATCTCATCTGATCTTGGAAGCTAAGCAGTGTTGGGCCTGGTTAGTACTTGGATGGGAGACCACCTGGGAATACAAGGTGCTGTAGATATTTTTATACTGCCAACACCGTTCTGTTGATGCATTCCATTTTCAAACATATTCATTTATGAACCAGTAGTTAGAAGTAGAAAAGTTCTAACAGAAACCACAAAGCTCATCTACAGCCACACCACACTGGATACGCCCAATCTCATCTGATCTTGGAAGCTAAGCAGTGTTGGGCCTGGTTAGTACTTGGATGGGAGCCCACCTGGGAATACAAGGTGCTGTAGATATTTTTATACTGCCAACACCGTTCTGTTGATGCATTCCATTTTCAAACGTATTCATTTATGAACCAGTAGTTAGAAGTATAAAAGTTCTAACAGAAACCACAAAGCACATCTACAGCCACACCACACTGGATACGCCCAATCTCATCTGATCTTGGAAGCTAAGCAGTGTTGGGCCTGGTTAATACTTGGATAGGAGACCACCTGGGAATACAAGGTGCTGTAGATATTTTTATACTGCCAACACCGTTCTGTTGATGCATTCCATTTTCAAACGTATTCATTTATGAACCAATAGTTAGAAGTAGAAAAGTTCTAACAGAAACCTCAAAGTTCATCTACAGCCACACCACACGGGATGTGCCCAATCTCACCTGATCTTGGAAGCTAAGCAGTGTTGGGCCTGGTTAGTACTTGGATGGGAGCCCACCTGGGAATACAAGGTGCTGTAGATATTTTTATACTGCCAGCACCGTTCTGTTGATGCATTCCATTTTCAAATGTTTTCATTTATGAACCAGTAGTTAGAAGTAGAAAAGTTCTAACAGAAACCACAAAGCTCATCTACAGCCACACCACACTGGATACGCCCAATCTCATCTGATCTTGGAAGCTAAGCAGTGTTGGGCCTGGTTAGTACTTGGATGGGAGACCACCTGGTAATACAAGGTGCTGTAGATATTTTTATACTGCCAACACTGTTCTGTTGATGCATTCCATTTTCAAACGTATTCATTTATGAACCAGTAGTTAGAAGTAGAAAAGTTCTAACAGAAACCACAAAGCTCATCTACAGCCACAACACACTGGATACGCCCAATCTCGTCTGATCTTGGAAGCTAAGCAGTGTTGGGCCTTGTTAGTACTTAGATGGGAGACCACCTGGGAATACAAGGTGCAGTAGATATTTTTATACTGCCAACACTGTTCTGTTGATGCATTCCATTTTCAAACGTATTCATTTATGAACCAGTAGTTAGAAGTAGAAAAGTTCTAACAGAAACCACAAAGTTCATCTACAGCCACACCACACTGGATATGCCCAATCTCACCTGATCTTGGAAGCTAAGCAGTGTTGGGCCTGGTTAGTACTTGGATGGGAGCCCACCTGGGAATACAAGGTGCTGTAGATATTTTTATACTGCCAACACCGTTCTGTTGATGCATTCCATTTTCAAATGTATTCATTTATGAACCAGTAGTTAGAAGTATAAAAGTTCTAACAGAAACCACAATGCTCATCTACAGCCACACCACTCTGGATACGCCCAATCTCATCTGGTCTTGGAAGCTAAGCAGTGTTGGGCCTGGTTAGTACTTGGATGGGAGCCCACCTGGCAATACAAGGTGCTGTAGATATTTTTATACTGCCAACACCGTTCTGTTGATGCATTCCATTTTCAAACGTATTCATTTATGAACCAGTAGTTAGAAGTAGAAAAGTTCTAACAGAAACCACAAAGCTCATCTACAGCCACACCACTCTAGATACGCCCAATCTCATCTGGTCTTGGAAGCTAAGCAGTGTTGGGCCTGGTTAGTACTTGGATGGGAGCCCACCTGGCAATTCAAGGTGCTGTAGATATTTTTATACGGCCAACACCGTTCTGTTGATGCATTCCATTTTCAAATGTATTTATTTATGAACCAGTAGTTAGAAGTATAAAAGTTCTAACAGAAACCACAAAGCTCATCTACAGCCACACCACACTGGATACGCCCAATCTCATCTGATCTTGGAAGCTAAGCAGTGTTGGGCCTGGTTAATACTTGGATAGGAGACCACCTGGGAATACAAGGTGCTGTAGATATTTTTATACTGCCAACACCGTTCTGTTGATGCATTCCATTTTCAAACGTATTCATTTATGAACCAGTAGTTAGAAGTAGAAAAGTTCTAACAGAAACCACAAAGTTCATCTACAGCCACACCACACTGGATGTGCCCAATCTCACCTGATCTTGGACGCTAAGCAGTGTTGGGCCTGGTTAGTACTTGGATGGGAGCCCACCTGGGAATACAAGGTGCTGTAAATATTTTTATACTGCCAACACCGTTCTGTTGATGCATTCCATTTTCAACTGTTTTCATTTATGAACCAGTAGTTAGAAGTAGAAAAGTTCTAACAGAAACCACAAAGCTTATCTACAGCCACACCACACTGGATACGCCCAATCTCATCTGATCTTGGAAGCTAAGCAGTGTTGGGCCTGGTTAGTACTTGGATGGGAGACCACCTGGTAATACAAGGTGCTGTAGATATTTTTATACTGCCAACACCGTTCTGTTGATGCATTCCATTTTCAAACGTATTCATTTATGAACCAGTAGTTAGAAATAGAAAAGTTCTAACAGAAACCACAAAGCTCATCTACAGCCACACCACACTGGATACGCCCAATCTCGTCTGATCTTGGAAGCTAAGCAGTGTTGGGCCTTGTTAGTACTTGGATGGGAGACCACTTGGGAATACAAGGTGCTGTAGATATTTTTATACTGCCAACACTGTTCTGTTGATGCATTCCATTTTCAAACGTATTCATTTATGAACCAGTAGTTAGAAGTAGAAAAGTTCTAACAGAAACCACAAAGTTCATCTACAGCCACACCACACTGGATATGCCCAATCTCACCTGATCTTGAAAGCTAAGCAGTGTTGGGCCTGGTTAGTACTTGGATGGGAGCCCACCTGGGAATACAAGGTGCTGTAGATATTTTTATACTGCCAACACCGTTCTGTTGATGCATTCCATTTTCAAACGTATTCATTTATGAACCAGTAGTTAGAAGTAGAAAAGTTCTAACAGAAACCATCTACAGCCACACCACACTGGATACGCCCAATCTCATCTGATCTTGGAAGCTAAGCAGTGTTGGGCTTGGTTAGTACTTGGATGGGAGACCACCTGGGAATACAAGGTGCTGTAGATATTTTTATACTGCCAACACCGTTCTGTTGATGCATTCCATTTTCAAACGTATTCATTTATGAACCAGTAGTTAGAAGTAGAAAAGTTCTAACAGAAACCACAAAGCTCATCTACAGCCACACCACACTGGATACGCCCAATCTCATCTGATCTTGGAAGCTAAGCAGTGTTGGGCCTGGTTAGTACTTGGATGGGAGCCCACCTGGGAATACAAAGTGCTGTAGATATTTTTATACTGCCAACACCGTTCTGTTGATGCATTCCATTTTCAAACGTATTCATTTATGAACCAGTAGTTAGAAGTATAAAAGTTCTAACAGAAACCACAAAGCTCATCTACAGCCACACCACACTGGATACGCCCAATCTCATCTGATCTTGGAAGCTAAGCAGTGTTGGGCCTGGTTAATACTTGGATAGGAGACCACCTGGGAATACAAGGTGCTGTAGATATTTTTATACTGCCAACACCGTTCTGTTGATGCATTCCATTTTCAAACGTATTCATTTATGAACCAGTAGTTAGAAGTAGAAAAGTTCTAACAGAAACCACAAAGCTCATCTACAGCCACACCACTCTGGATACGCCCAATCTCATCTGGTCTTGGAAGCTAAGCAGTGTTGGGCCTGGTTAAAACTTGGATGGGAGCCCACCTGGGAATACAAGGTGCTGTAGATATTTTTATACTGCCAACACCGTTCTGTTGATGCATTCCATTTTCAAACGTATTCATTTATGAACCAGTAGTTAGAAGTATAAAAGTTCTAACAGAAACCGCAAAGCTCATCTACAGCCACACCACACTGGATACGCCCAATCTCATCTGATCTTGGAAGCTAAGCAGTGTTTAGCCTGGTTAGTACTTGGATGGGAGACCACCTGGGAATACAAGGTGCTGTAGATATTTTTATACTGCCAACACCGTTCTGTTGATGCATTCCATTTTCAAATGTATTCATTTATGAACCAGTAGTTAGAAGTAGAAAAGTTCTAACAGAAACCACAAAGTTCATCTACAGCCACACCACACTGGATACGCCCACTCTCACCTGATCTTGGAAGCTAAGCAGTGTTGGGCCTGGTTAGTACTTGGATGGGAGCCCACCTGGGAATACAAGGTGCTGTAGATATTTTTATACTGCCAACACCGTTCTGTTGATGCATTCCATTTTCAAACGTATTCATTTATGAACCAGTAGTTAGAAGTAGAAAAGTTCTAACAGAAACCACAAAGCTCATCTACAGCCACACCACTCTGGATACGCCCAATCTCATCTGGTCTTGGAAGCTAAGCAGTGTTGGGCCTGGTTAGTACTTGGATGGGAGCCCACCTGGGAATACAAGGTGCTGTAGATATTTTTATACTGCCAACACCGTTCTGTTGATGCATTCCATTTTCAAACGTATTCATTTATGAACCAGTAGTTAGAAGTATAAAAGTTCTAACAGAAACCGCAACGCTCATCTACAGCCACACCACACTGGATGCGCCTAATCTCATCTGATCTTGGAAGCTAAGCAGTGTTTGGCCTGGTTAGTACTTGGATGGGAGACCACCTGGGAATACAAGGTGCTGTAGATTTTTTTATACTGCCAACACCGTTCTGTTGATGCATTCCATTTTCAAACGTATTCATTTATGAACCAGTAGTTAGAAGTATAAAAGTTCTAACAGAAACCACAAAGCTCATCTACAGCCACACCACACTGGATACGCCCAATCTCATCTGATCTTGGAAGCTAAGCAGTGTTTGGCCTGGTTAGTACTTGGATGAGAGACCACCTGGGAATACAAGGTGCTGTAGATATTTTTATACTGCCAACACCGTTCTGTTGATGCATTCCATTTTCAAATGTATTCATTTATGAACCAGTAGTTAGAAGTAGAAAAGTTCTAACAGAAACCACAAACCTCATCTACAGCCACACCACACTGGATACGCCCAATCTCATCTGATCTTGGAAGCTAAGCAGTGTTGGGCCTGGTTAGTACTTGGATGGGAGCCCACCTGGGAATACAAGGTGCTGTAGATATTTTTATACTGCCAACACCGTTCTGTTGATGCATTCCATTTTCAAACGTATTCATTTTTGAACCAGTAGTTAGAAGTAGAAAAGTTCTAACAGAAACCCCAAAGTTTATCTACAGCCACACCACACTGGATATGCCCAATCTCATCTGATCTTAGAAGCTTAGCAGTGTTGGGCCTGGTTAGTACTTGGATGGGAGACCACCTGGTAATACAAGGTGATGTAGATATTTTTTATACTGCCAACACCGTTCTGTTGATGCATTCCATTTTCAAATGTATTCATTTATGAACCAGTAGTTAGAAGTAGAAAAGTTCTAACAGAAACCACAAAGCTCATTTACAGCCACACCACTCTGGATACGCCCAATCTCATCTGATCTTGGAAGCTAAGCAGTGTTGGGTCTGGTTAGTGTTTGGATGGGAGACCACCTGGGAATACAAGGTGCTGTAGATATTTTTATACTGCCAACACCGTTCTGTTGATGCATTCCATTTTCAAACGTATTCATTTATGAACCAGTAGTTAGAAGTAGAAAAGTTCTAACAGAAACCACAAAGCTCATTTACAGGCACACCACACTGGATACGCCCAATCTCAACTGATCTTGGAAGCTAAGCAGTGTTGGGCCTGGTTAGTACTTGGATGGGAGACCACCTGGGAATACAAGGTGCTGTAGATATTTTTATACTGCCAACACCGTTCTGTTGATGCATTCCATTTTCAAACGTATTCATTTATGAACCAGTAGTTAGAAGTAGAAAAGTTCTAACAGAAACCACAAAGCGCATCTACAGCCACACCACACTGGATACGCCCAATCTCATCTGATCTTGGAAGCTAAGCAGTGTTGGGCCTGGTTAGTACTTGGATGGGAGACCACCTGGGAATACAAGGCGCTGTAGATATTTTTATACTGCCAACACCGTTCTGTTGATGCATTCCATTTTCAAATGTATTCATTTATGAACTAGTAGTTAGAAGTATAAAAGTTCTAACAGAAACCACAAAGCTCATCTACAGCCACACCACACTGGATACGCCCAATCTCATCTGATCTTGGAATCTAAGCAGTGTTTGGCCTGGTTAGTACTTGGATGGGAGACCACCTGGGAATACAAGGTGCTGTAGATATTTTTATACTGCCAACACCGTTCTGTTGATGCATTCCATTTTCAAACGTATTCATTTATGAACCAGTAGTTAGAAGTAGAAAAGTTCTAACAGAAACCACAAAGCTCATCTACAGCCACACCACACTGGATATGCCCAATCTCATCTGATCTTGGAAGCTAAGCAGTGTTGGGCCTGGTTAGTACTTGGATAGGAGACCACCTGGGAATACAAGGCACTGTAGATATTTTTATACTGCCAACACCGTTCTGTTGATGCATTCCATTTTCAAACGTATTCATTTATGAACCAGTAGTTAGAAGTATAAAAGTTCTAACAGAAACCACAAAGCTCATCTACAGCCACACCACACTGGATACGCCCAATCTCATCTGATCTTGGAAGCTAAGCAGTGTTTGGCCTGGTTAGTACTTGGATGGGAGACCACCTGGGAATACAAGGTGCTGTAGATATTTTTATACTGCCAACACCGTTCTGTTGATGCATTCCATTTTCAAATGTATTCATTTATGAACCAGTAGTTAGAAGTAGAAAAGTTCTAACAGAAACCACAAACCTCATCTACAGCCACACCACACTGGATACGCCCAATCTCATCTGATCTTGGAAGCTAAGCAGTGTTGGGCCTGGTTAGTTCTTGGATGGGAGACCACCTGGGAATACAAGGTGCTGTAGATATTTTTATACTGCCAACACCGTTCTGTTGATGCATTCCATTTTCAAATGTATTCATTTATGAACCAGTAGTTAGTAGTAGAAAAGTTCTAACAGAAACCACAAAGCTCATCTACAGCCACACAACACTGGATACGCCCAATCTCATCTGATCTTGGAAGCTAAGCAGTGTTGGGCCTGGTTAGTACTTGGATGGGAGACCAACTGGGAATAGAAGGCGCTGTAGATATTTTTATACTGCCAACACCGTTCTGTTGATGCATTCCATTTTCAAACGAATTCATTTATGAACCAGTAGTTAGAAGTAGAAAAGTTCTAACAGAAACCACAAAGCTCATCTACAGCCACACCACACTGGATATGCCCAATCTCATCTGATCTTGGAAGCTAAGCAGTGTTGGGCCTGGTTAGTACTTGGATGGGAGACCACCTGGGAATACAAGGTGCTGTAGATATTTTTATACTGCCAACACCGTTCTGTTGATGCATTCCATTTTCAAACATATTCATTTATGAACCAGTAGTTAGAAGTAGAAAAGTTCTAACAGAAACCACAAAGCTCATCTACAGCCACACCACACTGGATACGCCCAATCTCATCTGATCTTGGAAGCTAAGCAGTGTTGGGCCTGGTTAGTACTTGGATGGGAGCCCACCTGGGAATACAAGGTGCTGTAGATATTTTTATACTGCCAACACCGTTCTGTTGATGCATTCCATTTTCAAACGTATTCATTTATGAACCAGTAGTTAGAAGTATAAAAGTTCTAACAGAAACCACAAAGCACATCTACAGCCACACCACACTGGATACGCCCAATCTCATCTGATCTTGGAAGCTAAGCAGTGTTGGGCCTGGTTAATACTTGGATAGGAGACCACCTGGGAATACAAGGTGCTGTAGATATTTTTATACTGCCAACACCGTTCTGTTGATGCATTCCATTTTCAAACGTATTCATTTATGAACCAATAGTTAGAAGTAGAAAAGTTCTAACAGAAACCTCAAAGTTCATCTACAGCCACACCACACGGGATGTGCCCAATCTCACCTGATCTTGGAAGCTAAGCAGTGTTGGGCCTGGTTAGTACTTGGATGGGAGCCCACCTGGGAATACAAGGTGCTGTAGATATTTTTATACTGCCAACACCGTTCTGTTGATGCATTCCATTTTCAAATGTTTTCATTTATGAACCAGTAGTTAGAAGTAGAAAAGTTCTAACAGAAACCACAAAGCTCATCTACAGCCACACCACACTGGATACGCCCAATCTCATCTGATCTTGGAAGCTAAGCAGTGTTGGGCCTGGTTAGTACTTGGATGGGAGACCACCTGGTAATACAAGGTGCTGTAGATATTTTTATACTGCCAACACTGTTCTGTTGATGCATTCCATTTTCAAACGTATTCATTTATGAACCAGTAGTTAGAAGTAGAAAAGTTCTAACAGAAACCACAAAGCTCATCTACAGCCACAACACACTGGATACGCCCAATCTCGTCTGATCTTGGAAGCTAAGCAGTGTTGGGCCTTGTTAGTACTTAGATGGGAGACCACCTGGGAATACAAGGTGCTGTAGATATTTTTATACTGCCAACACTGTTCTGTTGATGCATTCCATTTTCAAACGTATTCATTTATGAACCAGTAGTTAGAAGTAGAAAAGTTCTAACAGAAACCACAAAGTTCATCTACAGCCACACCACACTGGATATGCCCAATCTCACCTGATCTTGGAAGCTAAGCAGTGTTGGGCCTGGTTAGTACTTGGATGGGAGCCCACCTGGGAATACAAGGTGCTGTAGATATTTTTATACTGCCAACACCGTTCTGTTGATGCATTCCATTTTCAAATGTATTCATTTATGAACCAGTAGTTAGAAGTATAAAAGTTCTAACAGAAACCACAATGCTCATCTACAGCCACACCACTCTGGATACGCCCAATCTCATCTGGTCTTGGAAGCTAAGCAGTGTTGGGCCTGGTTAGTACTTGGATGGGAGCCCACCTGGCAATACAAGGTGCTGTAGATATTTTTATACTGCCAACACCGTTCTGTTGATGCATTCCATTTTCAAACGTATTCATTTATGAACCAGTAGTTAGAAGTAGAAAAGTTCTAACAGAAACCACAAAGCTCATCTACAGCCACACCACTCTAGATACGCCCAATCTCATCTGGTCTTGGAAGCTAAGCAGTGTTGGGCCTGGTTAGTACTTGGATGGGAGCCCACCTGGCAATTCAAGGTGCTGTAGATATTTTTATACGGCCAACACCGTTCTGTTGATGCATTCCATTTTCAAATGTATTTATTTATGAACCAGTAGTTAGAAGTATAAAAGTTCTAACAGAAACCACAAAGCTCATCTACAGCCACACCACACTGGATACGCCCAATCTCATCTGATCTTGGAAGCTAAGCAGTGTTGGGCCTGGTTAATACTTGGATAGGAGACCACCTGGGAATACAAGGTGCTGTAGATATTTTTATACTGCCAACACCGTTCTGTTGATGCATTCCATTTTCAAACGTATTCATTTATGAACCAGTAGTTAGAAGTAGAAAAGTTCTAACAGAAACCACAAAGTTCATCTACAGCCACACCACACTGGATGTGCCCAATCTCACCTGATCTTGGACGCTAAGCAGTGTTGGGCCTGGTTAGTACTTGGATGGGAGCCCACCTGGGAATACAAGGTGCTGTAAATATTTTTATACTGCCAACACCGTTCTGTTGATGCATTCCATTTTCAACTGTTTTCATTTATGAACCAGTAGTTAGAAGTAGAAAAGTTCTAACAGAAACCACAAAGCTTATCTACAGCCACACCACACTGGATACGCCCAATCTCATCTGATCTTGGAAGCTAAGCAGTGTTGGGCCTGGTTAGTACTTGGATGGGAGACCACCTGGTAATACAAGGTGCTGTAGATATTTTTATACTGCCAACACCGTTCTGTTGATGCATTCCATTTTCAAACGTATTCATTTATGAACCAGTAGTTAGAAGTAGAAAAGTTCTAACAGAAACCACAAAGCTCATCTACAGCCACACCACACTGGATACGCCCAATCTCGTCTGATCTTGGAAGCTAAGCAGTGTTGGGCCTTGTTAGTACTTGGATGGGAGACCACTTGGGAATACAAGGTGCTGTAGATATTTTTATACTGCCAACACTGTTCTGTTGATGCATTCCATTTTCAAACGTATTCATTTATGAACCAGTAGTTAGAAGTAGAAAAGTTCTAACAGAAACCACAAAGTTCATCTACAGCCACACCACACTGGATATGCCCAATCTCACCTGATCTTGAAAGCTAAGCAGTGTTGGGCCTGGTTAGTACTTGGATGGGAGCCCACCTGGGAATACAAGGTGCTGTAGATATTTTTATACTGCCAACACCGTTCTGTTGATGCATTCCATTTTCAAACGTATTCATTTATGAACCAGTAGTTAGAAGTAGAAAAGTTCTAACAGAAACCATCTACAGCCACACCACACTGGATACGCCCAATCTCATCTGATCTTGGAAGCTAAGCAGTGTTGGGCTTGGTTAGTACTTGGATGGGAGACCACCTGGGAATACAAGGTGCTGTAGATATTTTTATACTGCCAACACCGTTCTGTTGATGCATTCCATTTTCAAACGTATTCATTTATGAACCAGTAGTTAGAAGTAGAAAAGTTCTAACAGAAACCACAAAGCTCATCTACAGCCACACCACACTGGATACGCCCAATCTCATCTGATCTTGGAAGCTAAGCAGTGTTGGGCCTGGTTAGTACTTGGATGGGAGCCCACCTGGGAATACAAAGTGCTGTAGATATTTTTATACTGCCAACACCGTTCTGTTGATGCATTCCATTTTCAAACGTATTCATTTATGAACCAGTAGTTAGAAGTATAAAAGTTCTAACAGAAACCACAAAGCTCATCTACAGCCACACCACACTGGATACGCCCAATCTCATCTGATCTTGGAAGCTAAGCAGTGTTGGGCCTGGTTAATACTTGGATAGGAGACCACCTGGGAATACAAGGTGCTGTAGATATTTTTATACTGCCAACACCGTTCTGTTGATGCATTCCATTTTCAAACGTATTCATTTATGAACCAGTAGTTAGAAGTAGAAAAGTTCTAACAGAAACCACAAAGCTCATCTACAGCCACACCACTCTGGATACGCCCAATCTCATCTGGTCTTGGAAGCTAAGCAGTGTTGGGCCTGGTTAAAACTTGGATGGGAGCCCACCTGGGAATACAAGGTGCTGTAGATATTTTTATACTGCCAACACCGTTCTGTTGATGCATTCCATTTTCAAACGTATTCATTTATGAACCAGTAGTTAGAAGTATAAAAGTTCTAACAGAAACCGCAAAGCTCATCTACAGCCACACCACACTGGATACGCCCAATCTCATCTGATCTTGGAAGCTAAGCAGTGTTTAGCCTGGTTAGTACTTGGATGGGAGACCACCTGGGAATACAAGGTGCTGTAGATATTTTTATACTGCCAACACCGTTCTGTTGATGCATTCCATTTTCAAATGTATTCATTTATGAACCAGTAGTTAGAAGTAGAAAAGTTCTAACAGAAACCACAAAGTTCATCTACAGCCACACCACACTGGATACGCCCACTCTCACCTGATCTTGGAAGCTAAGCAGTGTTGGGCCTGGTTAGTACTTGGATGGGAGCCCACCTGGGAATACAAGGTGCTGTAGATATTTTTATACTGCCAACACCGTTCTGTTGATGCATTCCATTTTCAAACGTATTCATTTATGAACCAGTAGTTAGAAGTAGAAAAGTTCTAACAGAAACCACAAAGCTCATCTACAGCCACACCACTCTGGATACGCCCAATCTCATCTGGTCTTGGAAGCTAAGCAGTGTTGGGCCTGGTTAGTACTTGGATGGGAGCCCACCTGGGAATACAAGGTGCTGTAGATATTTTTATACTGCCAACACCGTTCTGTTGATGCATTCCATTTTCAAACGTATTCATTTATGAACCAGTAGTTAGAAGTATAAAAGTTCTAACAGAAACCGCAACGCTCATCTACAGCCACACCACACTGGATGCGCCTAATCTCATCTGATCTTGGAAGCTAAGCAGTGTTTGGCCTGGTTAGTACTTGGATGGGAGACCACCTGGGAATACAAGGTGCTGTAGATTTTTTTATACTGCCAACACCGTTCTGTTGATGCATTCCATTTTCAAACGTATTCATTTATGAACCAGTAGTTAGAAGTATAAAAGTTCTAACAGAAACCACAAAGCTCATCTACAGCCACACCACACTGGATACGCCCAATCTCATCTGATCTTGGAAGCTAAGCAGTGTTTGGCCTGGTTAGTACTTGGATGAGAGACCACCTGGGAATACAAGGTGCTGTAGATATTTTTATACTGCCAACACCGTTCTGTTGATGCATTCCATTTTCAAATGTATTCATTTATGAACCAGTAGTTAGAAGTAGAAAAGTTCTAACAGAAACCACAAACCTCATCTACAGCCACACCACACTGGATACGCCCAATCTCATCTGATCTTGGAAGCTAAGCAGTGTTGGGCCTGGTTAGTACTTGGATGGGAGCCCACCTGGGAATACAAGGTGCTGTAGATATTTTTATACTGCCAACACCGTTCTGTTGATGCATTCCATTTTCAAACGTATTCATTTTTGAACCAGTAGTTAGAAGTAGAAAAGTTCTAACAGAAACCCCAAAGTTTATCTACAGCCACACCACACTGGATATGCCCAATCTCATCTGATCTTAGAAGCTTAGCAGTGTTGGGCCTGGTTAGTACTTGGATGGGAGACCACCTGGTAATACAAGGTGATGTAGATATTTTTTATACTGCCAACACCGTTCTGTTGATGCATTCCATTTTCAAATGTATTCATTTATGAACCAGTAGTTAGAAGTAGAAAAGTTCTAACAGAAACCACAAAGCTCATTTACAGCCACACCACTCTGGATACGCCCAATCTCATCTGATCTTGGAAGCTAAGCAGTGTTGGGTCTGGTTAGTGTTTGGATGGGAGACCACCTGGGAATACAAGGTGCTGTAGATATTTTTATACTGCCAACACCGTTCTGTTGATGCATTCCATTTTCAAACGTATTCATTTATGAACCAGTAGTTAGAAGTAGAAAAGTTCTAACAGAAACCACAAAGCTCATTTACAGGCACACCACACTGGATACGCCCAATCTCAACTGATCTTGGAAGCTAAGCAGTGTTGGGCCTGGTTAGTACTTGGATGGGAGACCACCTGGGAATACAAGGTGCTGTAGATATTTTTATACTGCCAACACCGTTCTGTTGATGCATTCCATTTTCAAACGTATTCATTTATGAACCAGTAGTTAGAAGTAGAAAAGTTCTAACAGAAACCACAAAGCGCATCTACAGCCACACCACACTGGATACGCCCAATCTCATCTGATCTTGGAAGCTAAGCAGTGTTGGGCCTGGTTAGTACTTGGATGGGAGACCACCTGGGAATACAAGGTGCTGTAGATATTTTTATACTGCCAACACCGTTCTGTTGATGCATTCCATTTTCAAATGTATTCATTTATGAACCAGTAGTTAGAAGTAGAAAAGTTCTAACAGAAACCACAAAGCTCATCTACAGCCACACCACACTGGATACGCCCAATCTCATCTGATCTTGGAAGCTAAGCAGTGTTGGGCCTGGTTAGTACTTGGATGGGAGACCACCTGGGAATACAAGGCGCTGTAGATATTTTTATACTGCCAACACCGTTCTGTTGATGCATTCCATTTTCAAATGTATTCATTTATGAACTAGTAGTTAGAAGTATAAAAGTTCTAACAGAAACCACAAAGCTCATCTACAGCCACACCACACTGGATACGCCCAATCTCATCTGATCTTGGAATCTAAGCAGTGTTTGGCCTGGTTAGTACTTGGATGGGAGACCACCTGGGAATACAAGGTGCTGTAGATATTTTTATACTGCCAACACCGTTCTGTTGATGCATTCCATTTTCAAACGTATTCATTTATGAACCAGTAGTTAGAAGTAGAAAAGTTCTAACAGAAACCACAAAGCTCATCTACAGCCACACCACACTGGATATGCCCAATCTCATCTGATCTTGGAAGCTAAGCAGTGTTGGGCCTGGTTAGTACTTGGATAGGAGACCACCTGGGAATACAAGGCACTGTAGATATTTTTATACTGCCAACACCGTTCTGTTGATGCATTCCATTTTCAAACGTATTCATTTATGAACCAGTAGTTAGAAGTATAAAAGTTCTAACAGAAACCACAAAGCTCATCTACAGCCACACCACACTGGATACGCCCAATCTCATCTGATCTTGGAAGCTAAGCAGTGTTTGGCCTGGTTAGTACTTGGATGGGAGACCACCTGGGAATACAAGGTGCTGTAGATATTTTTATACTGCCAACACCGTTCTGTTGATGCATTCCATTTTCAAATGTATTCATTTATGAACCAGTAGTTAGAAGTAGAAAAGTTCTAACAGAAACCACAAACCTCATCTACAGCCACACCACACTGGATACGCCCAATCTCATCTGATCTTGGAAGCTAAGCAGTGTTGGGCCTGGTTAGTACTTGGATGGGAGCCCACCTGGGAATACAAGGTGCTGTAGATATTTTTATACTGCCAACACCGTTCTGTTGATGCATTCCATTTTCAAACGTATTCATTTATGAACCAGTAGTTAGAAGTATAAAAGTTCTAACAGAAACCACAAAGCTCGTCTACAGCCACACCACACTGGATACGCCCAATCTCATCTGATCTTGGAAGCTAAGCAGTGTTGGGCCTGGTTAGTACTTGGATGGGAGCCCACCTGGGAATACAAGGTGCTGTAGATATTTTTATACTGCCAACACCGTTCTGTTGATGCATTCCATTTTCAAACGTATTCATTTATGAACCAGTAGTTAGAAGTATAAAAGTTCTAACAGAAACCACAAAGCTCGTCTACAGCCACACCACACTGGATACGCCCAATCTCATCTGATCTTGGAAGCTAAGCAGTGTTGGGCCTGGTTAGTACTTGGATGGGAGACCACCTGGGAATACAAAGCGCTGTAGATATTTTTATACTGCCAACACCGTTCTGTTGATGCATTCCATTTTCAAACGTATTCATTTTTGAACCAGTAGTTAGAAGTAGAAAAGTTCTAACAGAAACCCCAAAGCTCATCTACAGCCACACCACACTGGATATGCCCAATCTCATCTGATCTTAGAAGCTTAGCAGTGTTGGGCCTGGTTAGTACTTGGATGGGAGACCACCTGGTAATACAAGGTGATGTAGATATTTTTTATACTGCCAACACCGTTCTGTTGATGCATTCCATTTTCAACTGTTTTCATTTATGAACCAGTAGTTAGAAGTAGAAAAGTTCTAACAGAAACCACAAAGCTCATCTACAGCCACACCACACTGGATACGCCCAATCTCATCTGATCTTGGAAGCTAAGCAGTGTTGGGCCTGGTTAGTACTTGGATGGGAGACCACCTGGTAATACAAGGTGCTGTAGATATTTTTATACTGCCAACACCGTTCTGTTGATGCATTCCATTTTCAAACGTATTCATTTATGAACCAGTAGTTAGAAGTAGAAAAGTTCTAACAGAAACCACAAAGCTCATCTACAGCCACACCACACTGGATACGCCCAATCTCGTCTGATCTTGGAAGCTAAGCAGTGTTGGGCCTTGTTAGTACTTGGATGGGAGACCACCTGGGAATACAAGGTGCTGTAGATATTTTTATACTGCCAACACTGTTCTGTTGATGCATTCCATTTTCAAACGTATTCATTTATGAACCAGTAGTTAGAAGTAGAAAAGTTCTAACAGAAACCACAAAGTTCATCTACAGCCACACCACACTGGATATGCCCAATCTCACCTGATCTTGGAAGCTAAGCAGTGTTGGGCCTGGTTAGTACTTGGATGGGAGCCCACCTGGGAATACAAGGTGCTGTAGATATTTTTATACTGCCAACACCGTTCTGTTGATGCATTCCATTTTCAAACGTATTCATTTATGAACCAGTAGTTAGAAGTAGAAAAGTTCTAACAGAAACCATCTACAGCCACACCACACTGGATACGCCCAATCTCATCTGATCTTGAAAGCTAAGCAGTGTTGGGCCTGGTTAGTACTTGGATGGGAGACCACCTGGGAATACAAGGTGCTGTAAATATTTTTATACTGCCAACACCGTTCTGTTGATGCATTCCATTTTCAAACGTATTCATTTATGAACCAGTAGTTAGAAGTAGAAAAGTTCTAACAGAAACCACAAAGCTCATCTACAGCCACACCACACTGGATACGCCCAATCTCATCTGATCTTGGAAGCTAAGCAGTGTTGGGCCTGGTTAGTACTTGGATGGGAGCCCACCTGGGAATACAAGGTGCTGTAGATATTTTTATACTGCCAACACCGTTCTGTTGATGCATTCCATTTTCAAACGTATTCATTTATGAACCAGTAGTTAGAAGTATAAAAGTTCTAACAGAAACCACAAAGCTCATCTACAGCCACACCACACTGGATACGCCCAATCTCATCTGATCTTGGAAGCTAAGCAGTGTTGGGCCTGGTTAATACTTGGATAGGAGACCACCTGGGAATACAAGGTGCTGTAGATATTTTTATACTGCCAACACCGTTCTGTTGATGCATTCCATTTTCAAACGTATTCATTTATGAACCAGTAGTTAGAAGTATAAAAGTTCTAACAGAAACCGCAAAGCTCATCTACAGCCACACCACACTGGATACGCCCAATCTCATCTGATCTTGGAAGCTAAGCAGTGTTTGGCCTGGTTAGTACTTGGATGGGAGACCACCTGGGAATGCAAGGTGCTGTAGATATTTTTATACTGCCAACACCGTTCTGTTGATGCATTCCATTTTCAAATGTATTCATTTATGAACCAGTAGTTAGAAGTAGAAAAGTTCTAACAGAAACCACAAAGTTCATCTACAGCCACACCACACTGGATACGCCCACTCTCACCTGATCTTGGAAGCTAAGCAGTGTTGGGCCTGGTTAGTACTTGGATGGGAGCCCACCTGGGAATACAAGGTGCTGTAGATATTTTTATACTGCCAACACCGTTCTGTTGATGCATTCCATTTTCAAACGTATTCATTTATGAACCAGTAGTTAGAAGTAGAAAAGTTCTAACAGAAACCACAAAGCTCATCTACAGCCACACCACTCTGGATACGCCCAATCTCATCTGGTCTTGGAAGCTAAGCAGTGTTGGGCCTGGTTAGTACTTGGATGGGAGCCCACCTGGGAATACAAGGTGCTGTAGATATTTTTATACTGCCAACACCGTTCTGTTGATGCATTCCATTTTCAAACGTATTCATTTATGAACCAGTAGTTAGAAGTATAAAAGTTCTAACAGAAACCGCAACGCTCATCTACAGCCACACCACACTGGATACGCCCAATCTCATCTGATCTTGGAAGCTAAGCAGTGTTTGGCCTGGTTAGTACTTGGATGGGAGACCACCTGGGAATACAAGGTGCTGTAGATTTTTTTATACTGCCAACACCGTTCTGTTGATGCATTCCATTTTCAAATGTATTCATTTATGAACCAGTAGTTAGAAGTAGAAAAGTTCTAACAGAAACCACAAAGCTCATCTACAGCCACACCACACTGGATATGCCCAATCTCATCTGATCTTGGAAGCTAAGCAGTGTTGGGCCTGGTTAGTACTTGGATAGGAGACCACCTGGGAATACAAGGCACTGTAGATATTTTTATACTGCCAACACCGTTCTGTTGATGCATTCCATTTTCAAACGTATTCATTTATGAACCAGTAGTTAGAAGTATAAAAGTTCTAACAGAAACCACAAAGCTCATCTACAGCCACACCACACTGGATACGCCCAATCTCATCTGATCTTGGAAGCTAAGCAGTGTTTGGCCTGGTTAGTACTTGGATGGGAGACCACCTGGGAATACAAGGTGCTGTAGATATTTTTATACTGCCAACACCGTTCTGTTGATGCATTCCATTTTCAAACGTATTCATTTATGAACCAGTAGTTAGAAGTATAAAAGTTCTAACAGAAACCACAAAGCTCGTCTACAGCCACACCACACTGGATACGCCCAATCTCATCTGATCTTGGAAGCTAAGCAGTGTTGGGCCTGGTTAGTACTTGGATGGGAGACCACCTGGGAATACAAGGCGCTGTAGATATTTTTATACTGCCAACACCGTTCTGTTGATGCATTCCATTTTCAAACGTATTCATTTTTGAACCAGTAGTTAGAAGTAGAAAAGTTCTAACAGAAACCCCAAAGCTCATCTACAGCCACACCACACTGGATATGCCCAATCTCATCTGATCTTAGAAGCTTAGCAGTGTTGGGCCTGGTTAGTACTTGGATGGGAGACCACCTGGTAATACAAGGTGATGTAGATATTTTTTATACTGCCAACACCGTTCTGTTGATGCATTCCATTTTCAAATGTATTCATTTATGAACCAGTAGTTAGAAGTAGAAAAGTTCTAACAGAAACCACAAAGCTCATTTACAGCCACACTACTCTGGATACGCCCAATCTCATCTGATCTTGGAAGCTAAGCAGTGTTGGGTCTGGTTAGTGTTTGGATGGGAGACCACCTGGGAATACAAGGTGCTGTAGATATTTTTATACTGCCAACACCGTTCTGTTGATGCATTCCATTTTCAAACGTATTCATTTATGAACCAGTAGTTAGAAGTAGAAAAGTTCTAACAGAAACCACAAAGCTCATTTACAGCCACACCACACTGGATACGCCCAATATCATCTGATCTTGGAAGCTAAGCAGTGTTGGGCCTGGTTAGTACTTGGATGGGAGACCACCTGGGAATACAAGGTGCTGTAGATATTTTTATACTGCCAACACCGTTCTGTTGATGCATTCCATTTTCAAACGTATTCATTTATGAACCAGTAGTTAGAAGTAGAAAAGTTCTAACAGAAACCACAAAGCGCATCTACAGCCACACCACACTGGATACGCCCAATCTCATCTGATCTTGGAAGCTAAGCAGTGTTGGGCCTGGTTAGTACTTGGATGGGAGACCACCTGGGAATACAAGGTGCTGTAGATATTTTTATACTGCCAACACCGTTCTGTTGATGCATTCCATTTTCAAATGTATTCATTTATGAACCAGTAGTTAGAAGTAGAAAAGTTCTAACAGAAACCACAAAGCTCATCTACAGCCACACCACACTGGATACGCCCAATCTCATCTGATCTTGGAAGCTAAGCAGTGTTGGGCCTGGTTAGTACTTGGATGGGAGACCACCTGGGAATACAAGGCGCTGTAGATATTTTTATACTGCCAACACCGTTCTGTTGATGCATTCCATTTTCAAATGTATTCATTTATGAACCAGTAGTTAGAAGTATAAAAGTTCTAACAGAAACCACAAAGCTCATCTACAGCCACACCACACTGGATACGCCCAATCTCATCTGATCTTTGAATCTAAGCAGTGTTTGGCCTGGTTAGTACTTGGATGGGAGACCACCTGGGAATACAAGGTGCTGTAGATATTTTTATACTGCCAACACCGTTCTGTTGATGCATTCCATTTTCAAACGTATTCATTTATGAACCAGTAGTTAGAAGTAGAAAAGTTCTAACAGAAACCACAAAGCTCATCTACAGCCACACCACACTGGATATGCCCAATCTCATCTGATCTTGGAAGCTAAGCAGTGTTGGGCCTTTTAGTACTTGGATAGGAGACCACCTGGGAATACAAGGCACTGTAGATATTTTTATACTGCCAACACCGTTCTGTTGATGCATTCCATTTTCAAACGTATTCATTTATGAACCAGTAGTTAGAAGTATAAAAGTTCTAACAGAAACCACAAAGCTCATCTACAGCCACACCACACTGGATACGCCCAATCTCATCTGATCTTGGAAGCTAAGCAGTGTTTGGCCTGGTTAGTACTTGGATGGGAGACCACCTGGGAATACAAGGTGCTGTAGATATTTTTATACTGCCAACACCGTTCTGTTGATGCATTCCATTTTCAAATGTATTCATTTATGAACCAGTAGTTAGAAGTAGAAAAGTTCTAACAGAAACCACAAACCTCATCTACAGCCACACCACACTGGATACGCCCAATCTCATCTGATCTTGGAAGCTAAGCAGTGTTGGGCCTGGTTAGTACTTGGATGGGAGCCCACCTGGGAATACAAGGTGCTGTAGATATTTTTATACTGCCAACACCGTTCTGTTGATGCATTCCATTTTCAAACGTATTCATTTATGAACCAGTAGTTAGAAGTATAAAAGTTCTAACAGAAACCACAAAGCTCGTCTACAGCCACACCACACTGGATACGCCCAATCTCATCTGATCTTGGAAGCTAAGCAGTGTTGGGCCTGGTTAGTACTTGGATGGGAGACCACCTGGGAATACAAAGCGCTGTAGATATTTTTATACTGCCAACACCGTTCTGTTGATGCATTCCATTTTCAAACGTATTCATTTTTGAACCAGTAGTTAGAAGTAGAAAAGTTCTAACAGAAACCCCAAAGCTCATCTACAGCCACACCACACTGGATATGCCCAATCTCATCTGATCTTAGAAGCTTAGCAGTGTTGGGCCTGGTTAGTACTTGGATGGGAGACCACCTGGTAATACAAGGTGATGTAGATATTTTTTATACTGCCAACACCGTTCTGTTGATGCATTCCATTTTCAAATGTATTCATTTATGAACCAGTAGTTAGAAGTAGAAAAGTTCTAACAGAAACCACAAAGCTCATTTACAGCCACACCACTCTGGATACGCCCAATCTCACCTGATCTTGGAAGCTAAGCAGTGTTGGGTCTGGTTATTGTTTGGATGGGAGACCACCTGGGAATACAAGGTGCTGTAGATATTTTTATACTGCCAACACCGTTCTGTTGATGCATTCCATTTTCAAACGTATTCATTTATGAACCAGTAGTTAGAAGTAGAAAAGTTCTAACAGAAACCACAAAGCTCATTTACAGCCACACCACACTGGATACGCCCAATCTCATCTGATCTTGGAAGCTAAGCAGTGTTGGGCCTGGTTAGTACTTGGATGGGAGACCACCTGGGAATACAAGGTGCTGTAGATATTTTTATACTGCCAACACCGTTCTGTTGATGCATTCCATTTTCAAACGTATTCATTTATGAACCAGTAGTTAGAAGTAGAAAAGTTCTAACAGAAACCACAAAGCGCATCTACAGCCACACCACACTGGATACGCCCAATCTCATCTGATCTTGGAAGCTAAGCAGTGTTGGGCCTGGTTAGTACTTGGATGGGAGACCACCTGGGAATACAAGGTGCTGTAGATATTTTTATACTGCCAACACCGTTCTGTTGATGCATTCCATTTTCAAATGTATTCATTTATGAACCAGTAGTTAGAAGTAGAAAAGTACTAACAGAAACCACAAAGCTCATCTACAGCCACACCACACTGGATACGCCCAATCTCATCTGATCTTGGAAGCTAAGCAGTGTTGGGCCTGGTTAGTACTTGGATGGGAGACCACCTGGGAATACAAGGCGCTGTAGATATTTTTATACTGCCAACACCGTTCTGTTGATGCATTCCATTTTCAAATGTATTCATTTATGAACCAGTAGTTAGAAGTATAAAAGTTCTAACAGAAACCACAAAGCTCATCTACAGCCACACCACACTGGATACGCCCAATCTCATCTGATCTTGGAATCTAAGCAGTGTTTGGCCTGGTTAGTACTTGGATGGGAGACCACCTGGGAATACAAGGTGCTGTAGATATTTTTATACTGCCAACACCGTTCTGTTGATGCATTCCATTTTCAAATGTATTCATTTATGAACCAGTAGTTAGAAGTAGAAAGGTTCTAACAGAAACCACAAAGCTCAGCTACAGCCACACCACACTGGATACGCCCAATCTCATTTGATCTTGGAAGCTAAGCAGTGTTGGGCCCGGTTAGTACTTGGATGGGAGACCACCTGGTAATACAAGGTGCTGTAGATATTTTTATACTGCCAACACCGTTCTGTTGATGCATTCCATTTTCAAACGTATTCATTTATGAACCAGTAGTTAGAAGTAGAAAAGTTCTAACAGAAACCACAAAGCTCATCTACAGCCACACTACACTGGATACGCCCAATCTCGTCTGATCTTGGAAGCTAAGCAGTGTTTGGCCTTGTTAGTACTTGGATGGGAGACCACCTGGGAATACAAGGTGCTGTAGATATTTTTATACTGCCAACACTGTTCTGTTGATGCATTCCATTTTCAAACGTATTCATTTATGAACCAGTAGTTAGAAGTAGAAAAGTTCTAACAGAAACCACAAAGCTCATCTACAGCCACACCACACTGTATACACCCAATCTCACCTGATCTTGGAAGCTAAGCAGTGTTGGGCCTGGTTAGTACTTGGATGGGAGACCACCTGGGAATACAAGGCGCTGTAGATATTTTTATACTGCCAACACCGTTCTGTTGATGCATTCCATTTTCAAACGTATTCATTTATGAACCAGTAGTTAGAAGTAGAATAGTTCTAACAGAAACCACAAAGCTCATCTACAGCCACACCACACTGGATACGCCCAATCTCATCTGATCTTGGAAGCTAAGCAGTGTTGTGCCTGGTTAGTACTTGGATGGGAGACCACCTGGGAATACAAGGCGCTGTAGATATTTTTATACTGCCAACACCGTTCTGTTGATGCATTCCATTTTCAAATGTATTCATTTATGAACCAGTAGTTAGAAGTATAAAAGTTCTAACAGAAACCACAAAGCTCATCTACAGCCACACCACACTGGATACGCCCAATCTCATCTGATCTTGGAATCTAAGCAGTGTTTGGCCTGGTTAGTACTTGGATGGGAGACCACCTGGGAATACAAGGTGCTGTAGATATTTTTATACTGCCAACACCGTTCTGTTGATGCATTCCATTTTCAAATGTATTCATTTATGAACCAGTAGTTAGAAGTAGAAAGGTTCTAACAGAAACCACAAAGCTCATCTACAGCCACACCACACTGGATACGCCCAATCTCATTTGATCTTGGAAGCTAAGCAGTGTTGGGCCTGGTTAGTACTTGGATGGGAGACCACCTGGTAATACAAGGTGCTGTAGATATTTTTATACTGCCAACACCGTTCTGTTGATGCATTCCATTTTCAAACGTATTCATTTATGAACCAGTAGTTAGAAGTAGAAAGTTCTAACAGAAACCACAAAGCTCATCTACAGCCACACTACACTGGATACGCCCAATCTCGTCTGATCTTGGAAGCTAAGCAGTGTTGGGCCTTGTTAGTACTTGGATGGGAGACCACCTGGGAATACAAGGTGCTGTAGATATTTTTATACTGCCAACACTGTTCTGTTGATGCATTCCATTTTCAAACGTATTCATTTATGAACCAGTAGTTAGAAGTAGAAAAGTTCTAACAGAAACCACAAAGCTCATCTACAGCCACACCACACTGTATACACCCAATCTCACCTGATCTTGGAAGCTAAGCAGTGTTGGGCCTGGTTAGTACTTGGATGGGAGACCACCTGGGAATACAAGGCGCTGTAGATATTTTTATACTGCCAACACCGTTCTGTTGATGCATTCCATTTTCAAACGTATTCATTTATGAACCAGTAGTTAGAAGTAGAAAAGTTCTAACAGAAACCCCAAAGCTCATCTACAGCCACACCACACTGGATATGCCCAATCTCATCTGATCTTAGAAGCTTAGCAGTGTTGGGTCTGGTTAGTGTTTGGATGGGAGACCACCTGGGAATACAAGGTGCTGTAGATATTTTTATACTGCCAACACCGTTCTGTTGATGCATTCCATTTTCAAACGTATTCATTTATGAACCAGTAGTTAGAAGTAGAAAAGTTCTAACAGAAACCACAAAGCTCATTTACAGCCACACCACTCTGGATACGCCCAATCGCACCTGATCTTGGAAGCTAAGAAGTGTTGGGTCTGGTTAGTGTTTGGATGGGAGACCACCTGGGAATACAAGGTGCTGTAGATATTTTTATACTGCCAACACCGTTCTGTTGATGCATTCCATTTTCAAACGTATTCATTTATGAACCAGTAGTTAGAAGTAGAAAAGTTCTAACAGAAACCACAAAGCTCATTTACAGCCACACCACACTGGATACGCCCAATCTCATCTGATCTTGGAAGCTAAGCAGTGTTGGGCCTGGTTAGTACTTGGATGGGAGACCACCTGGGAATACAAGGTGCTGTAGATATTTTTCTACTGCCAACACCGTTCTGTTGATGCATTACATTTTCAAACGTATTCATTTATGAACCAGTAGTTAGAAGTAGAAAAGTTCTAACAGAAACCACAAAGCGCATCTACAGCCACACCACACTGGATACGCCCAATCTCATCTGATCTTGGAAGCTAAGCAGTGTTGGGCCTGGTTAGTACTTGGATGGGAGACCACCTGGGAATACAAGGTGCTGTAGATATTTTTATACTGCCAACACCGTTCTGTTGATGCATTCCATTTTCAAATGTATTCATTTATGAACCAGTAGTTAGAAGTAGAAAAGTTCTAACAGAAACCACAAAGCTCATCTACAGCCACACCACACTGGATACGCCCAATCTCATCTGATCTTGGAAGCTAAGCAGTGTTGGGCCTGGTTAGTACTTGGATGGGAGACCACCTGGGAATACAAGGCGCTGTAGATATTTTTATACTGCCAACACTGTTCTGTTGATGCATTCCATTTTCAAACTTATTCATTTATGAACCAGTAGTTAGAAGTAAAAAAGTTCTAACAGAAACCACAAAGCTCATCTACAGCCACACCACTCTGGATACGCCCAATCTCATCTGGTCTTGGAAGCTAAGCAGTGTTGGGCCTGGTTAGTACTTGGATGGGAGCCCACCTGGGAATACAAGGTGCTGTAGATATTTTTATACTGCCAACACCATTCTGTTGATGCATTCCATTTTCAAACGTATTCATTTATGAACCAGTAGTTAGAAGTATAAAAGTTCTAACAGAAACCACAAAGCTCATCTACAGCCACACCACACTGAATACGCCCAATCTCATCTGAACTTGGAATCTAAGCAGTGTTTGGCCTGGTTAGTACTTGGATGGGAGACCACCTGGGAATACAAGGTGCTGTAGATATTTTTATACTGCCAACACCGTTCTGTTGATGCATTCCATTTTCAAATGTATTCATTTATGAACCAGTAGTTAGAAGTAGAAAAGTTCTAACAGAAACCACAAAGCTCATCTACAGCCACACCACACTGGATACGCCCAATCTCATCTGATCTTGGAAGCTAAGCAGTGTTGGGCCTGGTTAGTACTTGGATGGGAGACCACCTGGTAATAAAAGGTGCTGTAGATATTTTTATACTGCCAACACCGTTCTGTTGATGCATTCCATTTTCAAACGTATTCATTTATGAACCAGTAGTTAGAAGTAGAAAAGTTCTAACAGAAACCACAAAGCTCATCTACAGCCACAGTACACTGGATACGCCCAATCTTGTCTGATCTTGGAAGCTAAGCAGTGTTGGGCCTTGTTAGTACTTGGATGGGAGACCACCTGGGAATACAAGGTGCTGTAGATATTTTTATACTGCCAACACTGTTCTGTTGATGCATTCCATTTTCAAACGTATTAATTTATGAACCAGTAGTTAGAAGTAGAAAAGTTCTAACAGAAACCACAAAGCTCATCTACAGCCATACCACACTGTATACACCCAATCTCACCTGATCTTGGAAGCTAAGCAGTGTTGGGCTTGGTTAGTACTTGGATGGGAGACCACCTGGGAATACAAGGCGCTGTAGATATTTTTATACTGCCAACACCGTTCTGTTGATGCATTCCATTTTCAAACGTATTCATTTATGAACCAGTAGTTAGAAGTATAAAAGTTCTAACAGAAACCACAAAGCTCATCTACAGCCACACCACACTGGATACGCCCAATCTCATCTGATCTTGGAAGCTAAGCAGTGTTGGGCTTGGTTAGTACTTGGATGGGAGACCACCTGGGAATACAAGGCGCTGTAGATATTTTTATACTGCCAACACCGTTCTGTTGATGCATTCCATTTTCAAACGTATTCATTTATGAACCAGTAGTTAGAAGTAGAAAAGTTCTAACAGAAACCCCAAAGCTCATCTACAGCCACACCACACTGGATATGCCCAATCTCATCTGATCTTAGAAGCTTAGCAGTGTTGGGCCTGGTTAGTACTTGGATGGGAGACCACCTGGTAATACAAGGTGATGTAGATATTTTTTATACTGCCAACACCGTTCTGTTGATGCATTCCATTTTCAAATGTATTCATTTATGAACCAGTAGTTAGAAGTAGAAAAGTTCTAACAGAAACCACAAAGCTCATTTACAGCCACACCACTCTGGATACGCCCAATCTCACCTGATCTTAGAAGCTAAGCAGTGTTGGGTCTGGTTAGTGTTTGGATGGGAGACCACCTGGGAATACAAAGTGCTGTAGATATTTTTATACTGCCAACACCGTTCTGTTGATGCATTCCATTTTCAAACGTATTCATTTATGAACCAGTAGTTAGAAGTAGAAAAGTTCTAACAGAAACCACAAAGCTCATTTACAGCCACACCACACTGGATACGCCCAATCTCATCTGATCTTGGAAGCTAAGCAGTGTTGGGTCTGGTTAGTGTTTGGATGGGAGACCACCTGCGAATACAAGGTGCTGTAGATATTTTTATACTGCCAACACCGTTCTGTTGATGCATTCCAATTTCAAACGTATTCATTTATGAACCAGTAGTTTGAAGTATAAAAGTTCTAACAGAAACCACAAAGCTTATCTACAGCCACACCACACTGGATACGCCCAATCTCATCTGATCTTGGAAGCTAAGCAGTGTTGGGCCTGGTTAGTACTTGGATGGGAGACCACCTGGTAATACAAGGTGCTGTAGATATTTTTATACTGCCAACACCGTTCTGTTGATGCATTCCATTTTCAAACGTATTCATTTATGAACCAGTAGTTAGAAGTAGAAAAGTTCTAACAGAAACCACAAAGCTCATCTACAGCCACACTACACTGGATACGCCTGATCTTGGAAGCTAAGCAGTGTTGGGTCTTGTTAGTACTTGGATGGGAGACCACCTGGGAATACAAGGTGCTGTAGATATTTTTATACTGCCAACACTGTTCTGTTGATGCATTCCATTTTCAAACGTATTCATTTATGAACCAGTAGTTAGAAGTAGAAAAGTTCTAACAGAAACCACAAAGCTCATCTACAGCCACACCACACTGTATACACCCAATCTCACCTGATCTTGGAAGCTAAGCAGTGTTGGGCCTGGTTAGTACTTGGATGGGAGACCACCTGGGAATACAAGGTGCTGTAGATATTTTTATACTGCCAACACCGTTCTGTTGATGCATTCCATTTTCAAACGTATTCATTTATGAACCAGTAGTTAGAAGTAGAAAAGTTCTAACAGAAACCACAAAGCTCATCTACAGCCACACTACACTGGATACGCCCAATCTTGTCTGATCTTGGAAGCTAAGCAGTGTTGGGCCTTGTTAGTACTTGGATGGGAGACCACCTTGGAATACAAGGTGCTGTAGATATTTTTATACTGCCAACACTGTTCTGTTGATGCATTCCATTTTCAAACGTATTCATTTATGAACCAGTAGTTAGAAGTAGAAAAGTTCTAACAGAAACCACAAAGCTCATCTACAGCCACACCACACTGTATACACCCAATCTCACCTGATCTTGGAAGCTAAGCAGTGTTGGGCCTGGTTAGTACTTGGATGGGAGACCACCTGGGAATACAAGGTGCTGTAGATATTTTTATACTGCCAACACCGTTCTGTTGATGCATTCCATTTTCAAACGTATTCATTTATGAACCAGTAGTTAGAAGTATAAAAGTTCTAACAGAAACCACAAAGCTCATCTACAGCCACACCACACTGGATACGCCCAATCTCATCTGATCTTGGAAGCTAAGCAGTGTTGGGCCTGGTTAGTACTTGGATGGGAGACCACCTGGGAATACAAGGCGCTGTAGATATTTTTATACTGCCAACACCGTTCTGTTGATGCATTCCATTTTCAAACGTATTCATTTATGAACCAGTAGTTAGAAGTAGAAAAGTTCTAACAGAAACCCCAAAGCTCATCTACAGCCACACCACACTGGATATGCCCAATCTCATCTGATCTTAGAAGCTTAGCAGTGTTGGGCCTGGTTAGTACTTGGATGGGAGACCACCTGGTAATACAAGGTGATGTAGATATTTTTTATACTGCCAACACCGTTCTGTTGATGCATTTCATTTTCAAACGTATTCATTTATGAACCAGTAGTTAGAAGTAGAAAAGTTCTAACAGAAACCCCAAAGCTCATCTACAGCCACACCACACTGGATATGCCCAATCTCATCTGATCTTAGAAGCTAAGCAGTGTTGGGCCTTGTTAGTACTTGGATGGGAGCCCACCTGGGAATACAAGGTGCTGTAGATATTTTTATACTGCCAACACCGTTCTGTTGATGCATTCCATTTTCAAACGTATTCATTTATGAACCAGTAGTTAGAAGTAGAAAAGTTTTAACAGAAACCACAAAGCTCATTTACAGCCACACCACTCTGGATACGCCCAATCTCACCTGATCTTGGAAGCTAAGCAGTGTTGGGTCTGGTTAGTGTTTGGATGGGAGACCACCTGGGAATACAAGGTGCTGTAGATATTTTTATACTGCCAACACCGTTCTGTTGATGCATTCCATTTTCAAACGTATTCATTTATGAACCAGTAGTTAGAAGTAGAAAAGTTCTAACAGAAACCACAAAGCTCATTTACAGCCACACCACACTGGATACGCCCAATCTCATCTGATCTTGGAAGCTAAGCAGTGTTGGGCCTGGTTAGTACTTGGATGGGAGACCACCTGGGAATACAAGGTGCTGTAGATATTTTTATACTGCCAACACTGTTCTGTTGATGCATTCCATTTTCAAACGTATTCATTTATGAACCAGTAGTTAGAAGTAGAAAAGTTCTAACAGAAACCACAAAGCTCATCTACAGCCACACCACACTGTATACACCCAATCTCACCTGATCTTGGAAGCTAAGCAGTGTTGGGCCTGGTTAGTACTTGGATGGGAGACCACCTGGGAATACAAGGTGCTGTAGATATTTTTATACTGCCAACACCGTTCTGTTGATGCATTCCATTTTCAAATGTATTCATTTATGAACCAGTAGTTAGAAGTAGAAAAGTTCTAACAGAAACCCCAAAGCTCATCTACAGCCACACCACACTGGATATGCCCACTCTCATCTGATCTTAGAAGCTAAGCAGTGTTGGGCCTGGTTAGTACTTGGATGGGAGACCACCTGGGAATACAAGGTGCTGTAGATATTTTTATACTGTCAACACCGTTCTGTTGATGCATTCCTTTTTCAAATGTATTCATTTATGAACCAGTAGTTAGAAGTAGAAAAGTTCTAACAGAAACCACAAAGCTCATCTACAGCCACACCACACTGGATACGCCCCATCTCACCTGATCTTGGAAGCTAAGCAATGTTGGGCCTGGTTAGTACTTGGATGGGAGCCCACCTGGGAATACAAGATGCTGTAGATATTTTTATACTGCCAACACCGTTCTGTTGATGCATTCCATTTTCAAACGTATTCATTTATGAACCAGTAGTTAGAAGTATAAAAGTTCTAACAGAAACCACAAAGATTATCTACATTCACACCACACTGGATACGCCCAATCTCATCTGATCTTGGAAGCTAAGCAGTGTTGGGCCTGGTTAGTACTTGGATGGGAGACCACCTGGTAATACAAGGTGCTGTATATATTTTTATACTGCCAACACCGTTCTGTTGATGCATTACATTTTCAAACGTATTCATTTATGAACCAGTAGTAAGAAGTAGAAAAGTTCTAACAGAAACCACAAAGCTCATCTACAGCCACACCACACTGGATACGCCCAATCTCGTCTGATCTTGGAAGCTAAGCAGTGTTGGGCCTTGTTAGTACTTGGATGGGAGCCCACCTGGGAATACAAGGTGCTGTAGATATTTTTATACTGCCAACACCGTTCTGTTGATGCATTCCATTTTCAAACGTATTCATTTATGAACCAGTAGTTAGAAGTATAAAAGTTCTAACAGAAACCACAAAGCTCATCTACAGCCACACCACACTGGATACGCCCAATCTCATCTGATCTTGGAAGCTAAGCAGTGTTGGGCCTGGTTAATACTTGGATAGGAGACCACCTGGGAATACAAGGTGCTGTAGATATTTTTATACTGCCAACACCGTTCTGTTGATGCATTCCATTTTCAAACGTATTCATTTATGAACCAGTAGTTAGAAGTAGAAAAGTTCTAACAGAAACCACAAAGCTCATCTACAGCCACACCACTCGGGATACGCCCAATCTCATCTGGTCTTGGAAGCTAAGCAGTGTTGGGCCTGGTTAGTACTTGGATGGGAGCCCACCTGGGAATACAAGGTGCTGTAGATATTTTTATACTGCCAACACCGTTCTGTTGATGCATTCCATTTTCAAATGTATTCATTTATGAACCAGTAGTTAGAAGTAGAAAAGTTCTAACAGAAACAACAAAGCTCATCTACAGTCACACCACACTGGATATGCCCAATCTCATCTGATCTTGGAAGCTAAGCAGTGTTGGGCCTGGTTAGTACTTGGATGGGAGACCACCTGGGAATACAAGGTGCTGTAGATATTTTTATACTGCCAACACCGTTCTGTTGATGCATTCCATTTTCAAATGTATTCATTTATGAACCAGTAGTTAGAAGTAGAAAAGTTCTAACAGAAAACACAAAGCTCATCTACAGCCACACCACACTGGATACGCCCAATCTCATATGATCTTGGAAGCTAAGCAGTGTTGGGCCTGGTTAGTACTTGGATGGGAGACCACCTGGGAATACAAGGCGCTGTAGATATTTTTATACTGCCAACATCGTTCTGTTGATGCATTCCATTTTCAAACGTATTCATTTATGAACCAGTAGTTAGAAGTAGAAAAGTTCTAACAGAAACCACAAAGCTCATCTACAGCCACACCACTCGGGATACGCCCAATCCCATCTGGTCTTGGACGCTAAGCAGTGTTGGGCCTAGTTAGTACTTGGATGGGAGCCCACCTGGGAATACAAGGTGCTGTAGATATTTTTATACTGCCAACACCGTTCTGTTGATGCATTCCATTTTCAAATGTATTCATTTATGAACCAGTAGTTAGAAGTAGAAAAGTTCTAACAGAAACCACAAAGCTCATCTACAGCAACACCACACTGGATACGCCCAATCTCATCTGATCTTGGAAGCTAAGCAGTGTTGGGCCTGGTTAGTACTTGGATGGGAGACCACCTGGGAATACAAGGTGCTGTAGATATTTTTATACTGCCAACACCTTTCTGTTGATGCATTCCATTTTCAAATGTATTCATTTATGAACCAGTAGTTAGAAGTAGAAAAGTTCTAACAGAAACCACAAAGCTCATCTACAGCCACACCACACTGGATATGCCCAATCTCATCTGATCTTGGAAGCTAAGCAGTGTTGGGCCTGGTTAGTACTTGGATGGGAGACCACCTGGGAATACAAGGTGCTGTAGATATTTTTATACTGCCAACACCGTTCTGTTTATGCATTCCATTTTCAAACGTATTCATTTATGAACCTGTAGTTATAAGTAGAAAAGTTCTAACAGAAACCACAAAGCTCATTTACAGCCACACCACACTGGATACGCCCAATCTCATCTGATCTTGGAAGCTAAGCAGTGTTGGGCCTCGTTAGTACTTGGATGGGAGACCACCTGGGAATACAAGGTGCAGTGGATATTTTAATACTGCCAACACCGTTCTGTTGATGCATTCCATTTTCAAACGTATTCATTTATGAACCAGTAGTTAGAAGTAGAAAAGTTCTAACAGAAACCACAAAACTCATCAACAGCCACACCACAATGGATACGCCCAATCTCATCTGATCTTGGAAGCTAAGCAGTGTTGGGTCTGGTTAGTACTTGGATAAGAGACCACCTGGGAATACAAAGTGCTGTAGATATTTTTATACTGCCAACACTGTTCTGTTGATGCATTCCATTTTCAAACGTATTCATTTATGAACCTGTATTTATAAGTAGAAAAGTTCTAACAGAAACCACAAAGCTCATTTACAGCCACACCACACTGGATACGCCCAATCTCATCTGATCTTGGAAGCTAAGCAGTGTTGGGCCTGGTTAGTACTTGGATGGGAGACCACCTGGTAATACAAGGTGCTGTAGATATTTTTATACTGCCAACACCGTTCTGTTGATGCATTCCATTTTCAAATGTATTCATTTATGAACCAGTAGTTAGAAGTATAAAAGTTCTAACAGAAACCACAAAGCTCATCTACAGCCACACCACACTGGATACGCCCAATCTCATCTGATCTTGGAAGCTAAGCAGTGTTGGGCCTGGTTAGTATTTGGATGGGAGACCACCTGGGAATACAAGGTGCTGTAGATATTTTTATACTGCCAACACTGTTCTGTTGATGCATTCCATTTTCAAACGTATTCATTTATGAACCAGTAGTTAGAAGTAGAAAAGTTGTAACAGAAACCACAAAGCTCATCTACAGCCACACCACACTGGATACGCCCAATCTCATCTGTTCTTGGAAGCTAAGCAGTGTTTGGCCTGGTTAGTACTTGGATGGGAGACCACCTAGGAATACAAGGTGCTGTAGATATTTTTATACTGCCAACACCGTTCTGTTGATGCATTCCATTTTCAAATGTATTCATTTATGAACCAGTAGTTAGAAGTAGAAAAGTTATAACAGAAACCACAAAGCTCATCTACAGCCACACCACACTGGATACGCCCAATCTCATCTGATCTTGGAAGCTAAACAGTGTTGGGCCTGGTTAGTACTTGGATGGGAGACCACCTGGGAATACAAGGCGCTGTAGATATTTTTATACTGCCAACACCGTTCTGTTGATGCATTCCATTTTCAAACGTATTCATTTATGAACCAGTAGTTAGAAGTAGAAAAGTTATAACAGAAACCCCAAAGCTCATCTACAGCCACACCACACTGGATATGCCCAATCTCATCTGATCTTAGAAGCTAAGCAGTGTTGGGCTTGGTTAGTACTTGGATGGGAGACCACCTGGGAATACAAGGTGCTGTAGATATTTTTATACTGCCTACACCGTTCTGTTGATGCATTCCATTTTCAAATGTATTCATTTATGAACCAGTAGTTAGAAGTAGAAAAGTTCTAACAAAAACCACAAAGCTCATCTACAGCCACACCACACTGGATACGCCCAATCTCATCTGATCTTGGAAGCTAAGCAGTGTTGGGCCTGGTTAATACTTGGATAGGAGACCACCTGGGAATACAAGGTGCTGTAGACATTTTTATACTGCCAACACCGTTCTGTTGATGCATTCCATTTTCAAACGTATTCATTTATGAACCAGTAGTTAGAAGTAGAAAAGTTCTAACAGAAACCACAAAGCTCATCTACAGCCACACCACTCGGGATACGCCCAATCCCATCTGGTCTTGGACGCTAAGCAGTGTTGGGCCTGGTTAGTACTTGGATGGGAGCCCACCTGGGAATACAAGGTGCTGTAGATATTTTTATACTGCCAACACCGTTCTGTTGATGCATTCCATTTTCAAATGTATTCATTTATGAACCAGTAGTTAGAAGTAGAAAAGTTCTAACAGAAACAACAAAGCTCATCTACAGTCACACCACACTGGATATGCCCAATCTCATCTGATCTTGGAAGCTAAGCAGTGTTGGGTCTGGTTAGTACTTGGATGGGAGACCACCTGGGAATACAAAGTGCTGTAGATATTTTTATACTGCCAACACCGTTCTGTTGATGCATTCCATTTTCAAATGTATTCATTTATGAACCAGTAGTTAGAAGTAGAAAAGTTCTAACAGAAAACACAAAGCTCATCTACAGCCACACCACACTGGATACGCCCAATCTCATACGATCTTGGAAACTAAGCAGTGTTGGGCCTGGTTAGTACTTGGATGGGAGACCACCTGGGAATACAAGGCGCTGTAGATATTTTTATACTGCCAACATCGTTCTGTTGATGCATTCCATTTTCAAACGTATTCATTTATGAACCAGTAGTTAGAAGTAGAAAAGTTCTAACAGAAACCACAAAGCTCATCTACAGCCACACCACTCGGGATACGCCCAATCCCATCTGGTCTTGGACGCTAAGCAGTGTTGGGCCTAGTTAGTACTTGGATGGGAGCCCACCTGGGAATACAAGGTGCTGTAGATATTTTTATACTGCCAACACCGTTCTGTTGATGCATTCCATTTTCAAATGTATTCATTTATGAACCAGTAGTTAGAAGTAGAAAAGTTCTAACAGAAACCACAAAGCTCATCTACAGCAACACCACACTGGATACGCCCAATCTCATCTGATCTTGGAAGCTAAGCAGTGTTGGGCCTGGTTAGTACTTGGATGGGAGACCACCTGGGAATACAAGGTGCTGTAGATATTTTTATACTGCCAACACCTTTCTGTTGATGCATTCCATTTTCAAATGTATTCATTTATGAACCAGTAGTTAGAAGTAGAAAAGTTCTAACAGAAACCACAAAGCTCATCTACAGCCACACCACACTGGATATGCCCAATCTCATCTGATCTTGGAAGCTAAGCAGTGTTGGGCCTGGTTAGTACTTGGATGGGAGACCACCTGGGAATACAAGGTGCTGTAGATATTTTTATACTGCCAACACCGTTCTGTTTATGCATTCCATTTTCAAACGTATTCATTTATGAACCTGTAGTTATAAGTAGAAAAGTTCTAACAGAAACCACAAAGCTCATTTACAGCCACACCACACTGGATACGCCCAATCTCATCTGATCTTGGAAGCTAAGCAGTGTTGGGCCTCGTTAGTACTTGGATGGGAGACCACCTGGGAATACAAGGTGCAGTGGATATTTTAATACTGCCAACACCGTTCTGTTGATGCATTCCATTTTCAAACGTATTCATTTATGAACCAGTAGTTAGAAGTAGAAAAGTTCTAACAGAAACCACAAAACTCATCAACAGCCACACCACAATGGATACGCCCAATCTCATCTGATCTTGGAAGCTAAGCAGTGTTGGGTCTGGTTAGTACTTGGATAGGAGACCACCTGGGAATACAAAGTGCTGTAGATATTTTTATACTGCCAACACTGTTCTGTTGATGCATTCCATTTTCAAACGTATTCATTTATGAACCTGTATTTATAAGTAGAAAAGTTCTAACAGAAACCACAAAGCTCATTTACAGCCACACCACACTGGATACGCCCAATCTCATCTGATCTTGGAAGCTAAGCAGTGTTGGGCCTGGTTAGTACTTGGATGGGAGACCACCTGGTAATACAAGGTGCTGTAGATATTTTTATACTGCCAACACCGTTCTGTTGATGCATTCCATTTTCAAACGTATTCATTTATGAACCAGTAGTTAGAAGTAGAAAAGTTGTAACAGAAACCACAAAGCTCATCTACAGCCACACCACACTGGATACGCCCAATCTCATCTGTTCTTGGAAGCTAAGCAGTGTTTGGCCTGGTTAGTACTTGGATGGGAGACCACCTAGGAATACAAGGTGCTGTAGATATTTTTATACTGCCAACACCGTTCTGTTGATGCATTCCATTTTCAAATGTATTCATTTATGAACCAGTAGTTAGAAGTAGAAAAGTTATAACAGAAACCACAAAGCTCATCTACAGCCACACCACACTGGATACGCCCAATCTCATCTGATCTTGGAAGCTAAACAGTGTTGGGCCTGGTTAGTACTTGGATGGGAGACCACCTGGGAATACAAGGCGCTGTAGATATTTTTATACTGCCAACACCGTTCTGTTGATGCATTCCATTTTCAAACGTATTCATTTATGAACCAGTAGTTAGAAGTAGAAAAGTTCTAACAGAAACCACAAAGCTCATCTACAGCCACACCACTCGGGATACGCCCAATCCCATCTGGTCTTGGAAGCTAAGCAGTGTTGGGCCTGGTTAGTACTTGGATGGGAGCCCACCTGGGAATACAAGGTGCTGTAGATATTTTTATACTGCCAACACCGTTCTGTTGATGCATTCCATTTTCAAATGTATTCATTTATGAACCAGTAGTTAGAAGTAGAAAAGTTCTAACAGAAACCACAAAGCTCATCTACAGCCACACCACACTGGATACGCCCAATCTCATCTGATCTTGGAAGCTAAGCAGTGTTGGGCCTGGTTAGTACTTGGATGGGAGACCACCTGGGAATACAAGGTGCTGTAGATATTTTTATACTGCCAACACCGTTCTGTTGATGCATTCCATTTTCAAATGTATTCATTTATGAACCAGTAGTTAGAAGTAGAAAGTTCTAACAGAAACCACAAAGCTCATCTACAGCCACACCACACTGGATACGCCCAATCTCATCTGATCTTGGAAGCTAAGCAGTGTTGGGCCTGGTTAGTACTTGGATGGGAGACAACCTGGGAATACAAGGTGCTGTAGATATTTTTATACTGCCAACACCGTTCTGTTGATGCATTCCATTTTCAAACGTATTCATTTATGAACCAGTAGTTAGAAGTAGAAAAGTTCTAACAGAAACCCCAAAGCTCATCTACAGCCACACCACACTGGATATGCCCAATCTCATCTGATCTTAGAAGCTAAGCAGTGTTGGGCTTGGTTAGTACTTGGATGGGAGACCACCTGGGAATACAAGGTGCTGTAGATATTTTTATACTGCCAACACCGTTCTGTTGATGCATTCCATTTTCAAATGTATTCATTTATGAACCAGTAGTTAGAAGTAGAAAGTTCTAACAAAAACCACAAAGCTCATCTACAGCCACACCACACTGGATACGCCCAATCTCATCTGATCTTGGAAGCTAAGCAGTGTTGGGCCTGGTTAATACTTGGATAGGAGACCACCTGGGAATACAAGGTGCTGTAGACATTTTTATACTGCCAACACCGTTCTGTTGATGCATTCCATTTTCAAACGTATTCATTTATGAACCAGTAGTTAGAAGTAGAAAAGTTCTAACAGAAACCACAAAGCTCATCTACAGCCACACCACTCGGGATACGCCCAATCCCATCTGGTCTTGGACGCTAAGCAGTGTTGGGCCTGGTTAGTACTTGGATGGGAGCCCACCTGGGAATACAAGGTGCTGTAGATATTTTTATACTGCCAACACCGTTCTGTTGATGCATTCCATTTTCAAATGTATTCATTTATGAACCAGTAGTTAGAAGTAGAAAAGTTCTAACAGAAACAACAAAGCTCATCTACAGTCACACCACACTGGATATGCCCAATCTCATCTGATCTTGGAAGCTAAGCAGTGTTGGGCCTGGTTAGTACTTGGATGGGAGACCACCTGGGAATACAAGGTGCTGTAGATATTTTTATACTGCCAACACCGTTCTGTTGATGCATTCCATTTTCAAATGTATTCATTTATGAACCAGTAGTTAGAAGTAGAAAAGTTCTAACAGAAAACACAAAGCTCATCTACAGCCACACCACACTGGATACGCCCAATCTCATACGATCTTGGAAGCTAAGCAGTGTTGGGCCTGGTTAGTACTTGGATGGGAGACCACCTGGGAATACAAGGCGCTGTAGATATTTTTATACTGCCAACATCGTTCTGTTGATGCATTCCATTTTCAAACGTATTCATTTATGAACCAGTAGTTAGAAGTAGAAAAGTTCTAACAGAAACCACAAAGCTCATCTACAGCCACACCACTCGGGATACGCCCAATCCCATCTGGTCTTGGAAGCTAAGCAGTGTTGGGCCTGGTTAGTACTTGGATGGGAGCCCACCTGGGAATACAAGGTGCTGTAGATATTTTTATACTGCGAACACCGTTCTGTTGATGCATTCCATTTTCAAATGTATTCATTTATGAACCAGTAGTTAGAAGTAGAAAAGTTCTAACAGAAACCACAAAGCTCATCTACAGCCACACCACACTGGATACGCCCAATCTCATCTGATCTTGGAAGCTAAGCAGTGTTGGGCCTGGTTAGTACTTGGATGGGAGACCACCTGGGAATACAAGGTGCTGTAGATATTTTTATACTGCCAACACCGTTCTGTTTATGCATTCCATTTTCAAACGTATTCATTTATGAACCTGTAGTTATAAGTAGAAAAGATCTAACAGAAACCCCAAAGCTCATTTACAGCCACACCACACTGGATACGCCCAATCTCATCTGATCTTGGAAGCTAAGCAGTGTTGGGCCTCGTTAGTACTTGGATGGGAGACCACCTGGGAATACAAGGTGCTGTGGATATTTTAATACTGCCAACACCGTTCTGTTGATGCATTCCATTTTCAAACGTATTCATTTATGAACCAGTAGTTAGAAGTAGAAAAGTTCTAACAGAAACCACAAAACTCATCAACAGCCACACCACAATGGATACGCCCAATCTCATCTGATCTTGGAAGCTAAGCAGTGTTGGGTCTGGTTAGTACTTGGATGGGAGACCACCTGGGAATACAAAGTGTTGTAGATATTTTTATACTGCCAACACTGTTCTGTTGATGCATTCCATTTTCAAACGTATTCATTTATGAACCTGTAGTTATAAGTAGAAAAGTTCTAACAGAAACCACAAAGCTCATTTACAGCCACACCACACTGGATACGCCCAATCTCATACGATCTTGGAAGCTAAGCAGTGTTGGGCCTGGTTAGTACTTGGATGGGAGACCACCTGGGAATACAAGGCGCTGTAGATATTTTTATACTGCCAACATCGTTCTGTTGATGCATTCCATTTTCAAACGTATTCATTTATGAACCAGTAGTTAGAAGTAGAAAAGTTCTAACAGAAACCACAAAGCTCATCTACAGCCACACCACTCGGGATACGCCCAATCCCATCTGGTCTTGGAAGCTAAGCAGTGTTGGGCCTGGTTAGTACTTGGATGGGAGCCCACCTGGGAATACAAGGTGCTGTAGATATTTTTATACTGCCAACACCGTTCTGTTGATGCATTCCATTTTCAAATGTATTCATTTATGAACCAGTAGTTAGAAGTAGAAAAGTTCTAACAGAAACCACAAAGCTCATCTACAGCCACACCACACTGGATACGCCCAATCTCATCTGATCTTGGAAGCTAAGCAGTGTTGGGCCTGGTTAGTACTTGGATGGGAGACCACCTGGGAATACAAGGTGCTGTAGATATTTTTATACTGCCAACACCGTTCTGTTTATGCATTCCATTTTCAAACGTATTCATTTATGAACCAGTAGTTATAAGTAGAAAAGATCTAACAGAAACCACAAAGCTCATTTACAGCCACACCACACTGGATACGCCCAATCTCATCTGATCTTGGAAGCTAAGCAGTGTTGGGCCTCGTTAGTACTTGGATGGGAGACCACCTGGGAATACAAGGTGCTGTGGATATTTTAATACTGCCAACACCGTTCTGTTGATGCATTCCATTTTCAAACGTATTCATTTATGAACCAGTAGTTAGAAGTAGAAAAGTTCTAACAGAAACCACAAAACTCATCAACAGCCACACCACAATGGATACGCCCAATCTCATCTGATCTTGGAAGCTAAGCAGTGTTGGGTCTGGTTAGTACTTGGATGGGAGACCACCTGGGAATACAAAGTGTTGTAGATATTTTTATACTGCCAACACTGTTCTGTTGATGCATTCCATTTTCAAACGTATTCATTTATGAACCTGTAGTTATAAGTAGAAAAGTTCTAACAGAAACCACAAAGCTCATTTACAGCCACACCACACTGGATACGCCCAATCTCATCTGATCTTGGAAGCTAAGCAGTGTTGGGCCTGGTTAGTACTTGGATGGGACACCACCTGGGAATACAAGGTGCTGTAGATATTTTTATACTGCCAACACCGTTCTGTTGATGCATTCCATTTTCAAATGTATTCATTTATGAACCAGTAGTTAGAAGTAGAAAAGTTCTAACAGAAACCACAAAGCTCATCTACAGCCACACCACACTGGATACGCCCAATCTCATCTGATCTTGGAAGCTAAGCAGTGTTTGGCCTGGTTAGTACTTGGATGGGAGACCACCTAGGAATACAAGGTGCTGTAGATATTTTTATACTGCCAACACCGTTCTGTTGATGCATTCCATTTTCAAATGTATTCATTTATGAACCAGTAGTTAGAAGTAGAAAAGTTCTAACAGAAACCACAAAGCTCATCTACAGCCACACCACACTGGATACGCCCAATCTCATCTGATCTTGGAAGCTAAGCAGTGTTTGGCCTGGTTAGTACTTGGATGGGAGACCACCTAGGAATACAAGGTGCTGTAGATATTTTTATACTGCCAACACCGTTCTGTTGATGCATTCCATTTTCAAATGTATTCATTTATGAACCAGTAGTTAGAAGTAGAAAAGTTCTCACAGAAACCACAAAGCTCATCTACAGCCACACCACACTGGATACGCCCAATCTCATACGATCTTGGAAGCTAAGCAGTGTTGGGCCTGGTTAGTACTTGGATGGGAGACCACCTGGGAATACAAGGCGCTGTAGATATTTTTATACTGCCAACATCGTTCTGTTGATGCATTCCATTTTCAAACGTATTCATTTATGAACCAGTAGTTAGAAGTAGAAAAGTTCTAACAGAAACCACAAAGCTCATCTACAGCCACACCACTCGGGATACGCCCAATCCCATCTGGTCTTGGAAGCTAAGCAGTGTTGGGCCAGGTTAGTACTTGGATGGGAGCCCACCTGGGAATACAAGGTGCTGTAGATATTTTTATACTGCCAACACCGTTCTGTTGATGCATTCCATTTTCAAATGTATTCATTTATGAACCAGTAGTTAGAAGTAGAAAAGTTCTAACAGAAACCACAAAGCTCATCTACAGCCACACCACACTGGATATGCCCAATCTCATCTGATCTTGGAAGCTAAGCAGTGTTGGGCCTGGTTAGTACTTGGATGGGAGACCACCTGGGAATACAAGGTGCTGTAGATATTTTTATACTGCCAACACCGTTCTATTTATGCATTCCATTTTCAAACGTATTCATTTATGAACCTGTAGTTATAAGTAGAAAAGATCTAACAGAAACCACAAAGCTCATTTACAGCCACACCACACTGGATACGCCCAATCTCATCTGATCTTGGAAGCTAAGCAGTGTTGGGCCTCGTTAGTACTTGGATGGGAGACCACCTGGGAATACAAGGTGCTGTGGATATTTTAATACTGCCAACACCGTTCTGTTGATGCATTCCATTTTCAAACGTATTCATTTATGAACCAGTAGTTAGAAGTAGAAAAGTTCTAACAGAAACCACAAAACTCATCAACAGCCACACCACAAAGGATATGCCCAATCTCATCTGATCTTGGAAGCTAAGCAGTGTTCGGTCTGGTTAGTACTTGGATGGGAGACCACCTGGGAATACAAAGTGCTGTAGATATTTTTATACTGCCAACACTGTTCTGTTGATGCATTCCATTTTCAAATGTATTCATTTATGAACCTGTAGTTATAAGTAGAAAAGTTCTAACAGAAACCACAAAGCTCATTTACAGCCACACCACACTGGATACGCCCAATCTCATCTGATCTTGGAAGCTAAGCAGTGTTGGGCCTGGTTAGTACTTGGATGGGAGACCACCTGGGAATACAAGGTGCTGTAGATATTTTTATACTGCCAACACCGTTCTGTTGATGCATTCCATTTTCAAATGTATTCATTTATGAACCAGTAGTTAGAAGTAGAAAAGTTCTAACAGAAACCACAAAGCTCATCTACAGCCACACCACACTGGATACGCCCAATCTCATCTGATCTTGGAAGCTAAGCAGTGTTTGGCCTGGTTAGTACTTGGATGGGAGACCACCTAGGAATACAAGGTGCTGTAGATATTTTTATACTGCCAACACCGTTCTGTTGATGCATTCCATTTTCAAATGTATTCATTTATGAACCAGTAGTTAGAAGTAGAAAAGTTCTAACAGAAACCACAAAGCTCATCTACAGCCACACCACACTGGATACGCCCAATC
Organism: Pseudophryne corroboree; assembly: GCF_028390025.1. NCBI lineage: Eukaryota > Metazoa > Chordata > Amphibia > Anura > Myobatrachidae > Pseudophryne > Pseudophryne corroboree. The sequence continues at coordinate 113,635,237 of NC_086446.1, read as the reverse complement.
TCATCTGATCTTGGAAGCTAAGCAGTGTTTGGCCTGGTTAGTACTTGGATGGGAGACCACCTAGGAATACAAGGTGCTGTAGATATTTTTATACTGCCAACACCGTTCTGTTGATGCATTCCATTTTCAAATGTATTCATTTATGAACCAGTAGTTAGAAGTAGAAAAGTTCTAACAGAAACAACAAAGCTCATCTACAGTCACACCACACTGGATATGCCCAATCTCATCTGATCTTGGAAGCTAAGCAGTGTTGGGCCTGGTTAGTACTTGGATGGGAGACCACCTGGGAATACAAGGTGCTGTAGATATTTTTATACTGCCAACACCGTTCTGTTGATGCATTCCATTTTCAAATGTATTCATTTATGAACCAGTAGTTAGAAGTAGAAAAGTTCTAACAGAAACCACAAAGCTCATCTACAGCCACACCACACTGGATACGCCCAATCTCATACGATCTTGGAAGCTAAGCAGTGTTGGGCCTGGTTAGTACTTGGATGGGAGACCACCTGGGAATACAAGGCGCTGTAGATATTTTTATACTGCCAACATCGTTCTGTTGATGCATTCCATTTTCAAACGTATTCATTTATGAACCAGTAGTTAGAAGTAGAAAAGTTCTAACAGAAACCACAAAGCTCATCTACAGCCACACCACTCGGGATACGCCCAATCCCATCTGGTCTTGGAAGCTAAGCAGTGTTGGGCCTGGTTAGTACTTGGATGGGAGCCCACCTGGGAATACAAGGTGCTGTAGATATTTTTATACTGCCAACACCGTTCTGTTGATGCATTCCATTTTCAAATGTATTCATTTATGAACCAGTAGTTAGAAGTAGAAAAGTTCTAACAGAAAGCACAAAGCTCATCTACAGCCACACCACACTGGATACGCCCAATCTCATCTGATCTTGGAAGCTAAGCAGTGTTGGGCCTGGTTAGTACTTGGATGGGAGACCACCTGGGAATACAAAGTGCAGTAGATATTTTTATACTGCCAACACCGTTCTGTTTATGCATTCCATTTTCAAACGTATTCATTTATGAACCTGTAGTTATAAGTAGAAAAGTTCTAACAGAAACCACAAAGCTCATTTACAGCCACACCACACTGGATACGCCCAATCTCATCTGATCTTGGAAGCTAAGCAGTGTTGGGCCTGGTTAGTACTTGGATGGGAGACCACCTGGGAATACAAGGTGCTGTAGATATTTTTATACTGCCAACACCGTTCTGTTGATGCATTCCATTTTCAAATGTATTCATTTATGAACCAGTAGTTAGAAGTAGAAAAGTTCTAACAGAAACCACAAAGCTCATCTACAGCCACACCACACTGGATACGCCCAATCTCATCTGATCTTGGAAGCTAAGCAGTGTTGGGCCTGGTTAGTACTTGGATGGGAGACCACCTGGGAATACAAGGTGCTGTAGATATTTTTATACTGCCAACACTGTTCTGTTGATGCATTCCATTTTCAAACGTATTCATTTATGAACCAGTAGTTAGAAGTAGAAAAGTTCTAACAGAAACCACAAAGCTCATCTACAGCCACACCACACTGGATACGCCCAATCTCATCTGATCTTGGAAGCTAAGCAGTGTTTGGCCTGGTTAGTACTTGGATGGGAGACCACCTAGGAATACAAGGTGCTGTAGATATTTTTATACTGCCAACACCGTTCTGTTGATGCATTCCATTTTCAAATGTATTCATTTATGAACCAGTAGTTAGAAGTAGAAAAGTTCTAACAGAAACCACAAAGCTCATCTACAGCCACACCACACTGGATACGCCCAATCTCATCTGATCTTGGAAGCTAAGCAGTGTTTGGCCTGGTTAGTACTTGGATGGGAGACCACCTAGGAATACAAGGTGCTGTAGATATTTTTATACTGCCAACACCGTTCTGTTGATGCATTCCATTTTCAAATGTATTCATTTATGAACCAGTAGTTAGAAGTAGAAAAGTTCTCACAGAAACCACAAAGCTCATCTACAGCCACACCACACTGGATACGCCCAATCTCATACGATCTTGGAAGCTAAGCAGTGTTGGGCCTGGTTAGTACTTGGATGGGAGACCACCTGGGAATACAAGGCGCTGTAGATATTTTTATACTGCCAACATCATTCTGTTGATGCATTCCATTTTCAAACGTATTCATTTATGAACCAGTAGTTAGAAGTAGAAAAGTTCTAACAGAAACCACAAAGCTCATCTACAGCCACACCACTCGGGATACGCCCAATCCCATCTGGTCTTGGAAGCTAAGCAGTGTTGGGCCAGGTTAGTATTTGGATGGGAGCCCACCTGGGAATACAAGGTGCTGTAGATATTTTTATACTGCCAACACCGTTCTGTTGATGCATTCCATTTTCAAATGTATTCATTTATGAACCAGTAGTTAGAAGTAGAAAAGTTCTAACAGAAACCACAAAGCTCATCTACAGCCACACCACACTGGATACGCCCAATCTCATCTGATCTTGGAAGCTAAGCAGTGTTGGGCCTGGTTAGTACTTGGATGGAAGACCACCTGGGAATACAAGGTGCTGTAGATATTTTTATACTGCCAACACCGTTCTGTTGATGCATTCCATTTTCAAATGTATTCATTTATGAACCAGTAGTTAGAAGTAGAAAAGTTCTAACAGAAACCACAAAGCTCATCTACAGCCACACCACACTGGATACGCCCAATCTCATCTGATCTTGGAAGCTAAGCAGTGTTGGGTATGGTTAGTACTTGGATGGGAGACCACCTGGGAATACAAGGCGCTGTAGATATTTTTATACTGCCAACATCGTTCTGTTGATGCATTCCATTTTCAAACGTATTCATTTATGAACCAGTAGTTAGAAGTAGAAAAGTTCTAACAGAAACCACAAAGCTCATCTACAGCCACACCACTCGGGATACGCCCAATCCCATCTGGTCTTGGAAGCTAAGCAGTGTTGGGCCAGGTTAGTACTTGGATGGGAGCCCACCTGGGAATACAAGGTGCTGTAGATATTTTTATACTGCCAACACCGTTCTGTTGATGCATTCCATTTTCAAATGTATTCATTTATGAACCAGTAGTTAGAAGTAGAAAAGTTCTAACAGAAACCACAAAGCTCATCTACAGCCACACCACACTGGATACGCCCAATCTCATCTGATCTTGGAAGCTAAGCAGTGTTGGGCCTGGTTAGTACTTGGATGGGAGACCACCTGGGAATACAAGGTGCTGTAGATATTTTTATACTGCCAACACCGTTCTATTTATGCATTCCATTTTCAAACGTATTCATTTATGAACCTGTAGTTATAAGTAGAAAAGATCTAACAGAAACCACAAAGCTCATTTACAAGCCACACCACACTGGATACGCCCAATCTCATCTGATCTTGGAAGCTAAGCAGTGTTGGGCCTCGTTAGTACTTGGATGGGAGACCACCTGGGAATACAAGGTGCTGTGGATATTTTAATACTGCCAACACCGTTCTGTTGATGCATTCCATTTTCAAACGTATTCATTTATGAACCAGTAGTTAGAAGTAGAAAAGTTCTAACAGAAACCACAAAACTCATCAACAGCCACACCACAAAGGATATGCCCAATCTCATCTGATCTTGGAAGCTAAGCAGTGTTGGGTCTGGTTAGTACTTGGATGGGAGACCACCTGGGAATACAAAGTGCTGTAGATATTTTTATACTGCCAACACTGTTCTGTTGATGCATTCCATTTTCAAATGTATTCATTTATGAACCTGTAGTTATAAGTAGAAAAGTTCTAACAGAAACCACAAAGCTCATTTACAGCCACACCACACTGGATACGCCCAATCTCATCTGATCTTGGAAGCTAAGCAGTGTTGGGCCTGGTTAGTACTTGGATGGGAGACCACCTGGGAATACAAGGTGCTGTAGATATTTTTATACTGCCAACACCGTTCTGTTGATGCATTCCATTTTCAAATGTATTCATTTATGAACCAGTAGTTAGAAGTAGAAAAGTTCTAACAGAAACCACAAAGCTCATCTACAGCCACACCACACTGGATACGCCCAATCTCATCTGATCTTGGAAGCTAAGCAGTGTTTGGCCTGGTTAGTACTTGGATGGGAGACCACCTAGGAATACAAGGTGCTGTAGATATTTTTATACTGCCAACACCGTTCTGTTGATGCATTCCATTTTCAAATGTATTCATTTATGAACCAGTAGTTAGAAGTAGAAAAGTTCTAACAGAAACAACAAAGCTCATCTACAGTCACACCACACTGGATATGCCCAATCTCATCTGATCTTGGAAGCTAAGCAGTGTTGGGCCTGGTTAGTACTTGGATGGGAGACCACCTGGGAATACAAGGTGCTGTAGATATTTTTATACTGCCAACACCGTTCTGTTGATGCATTCCATTTTCAAATGTATTCATTTATGAACCAGTAGTTAGAAGTAGAAAAGTTCTAACAGAAACCACAAAGCTCATCTACAGCCACACCACACTGGATACGCCCAATCTCATACGATCTTGGAAGCTAAGCAGTGTTGGGCCTGGTTAGTACTTGGATGGGAAACCACCTGGGAATACAAGGCGCTGTAGATATTTTTATACTGCCAACATCGTTCTGTTGATGCATTCCATTTTCAAACGTATTCATTTATGAACCAGTAGTTAGAAGTAGAAAAGTTCTAACAGAAACCACAAAGCTCATCTACAGCCACACCACTCGGGATACGCCCAATCCCATCTGGTCTTGGAAGCTAAGCAGTGTTGGGCCTGGTTAGTACTTGGATGGGAGCCCACCTGGGAATACAAGGTGCTGTAGATATTTTTATACTGCCAACACCGTTCTGTTGATGCATTCCATTTTCAAATGTATTCATTTATGAACCAGTAGTTAGAAGTAGAAAAGTTCTAACAGAAACCACAAAGCTCATTTACAGCCACACCACACTGGATACGCCCAATCTCATCTGATCTTGGAAGCTAAGCAGTGTTGGGCCTGGTTAGTACTTGGATGGGAGACCACCTGGGAATACAAGGTGCAGTAGATATTTTTATACTGCCAACACCGTTCTGTTTATGCATTCCATTTTCAAACGTATTCATTTATGAACCTGTAGTTATAAGTAGAAAAGATCTAACAGAAACCACAAAGCTCATTTACAGCCACACCACACTGGATACGCCCAATCTCATCTGATCTTGGAAGCTAAGCAGTGTTGGGCCTCGTTAGTACTTGGATGGGAGACCACCTGGGAATACAAGGTGCTGTGGATATTTTAATACTGCCAACACCGTTCTGCTGATGCATTCCATTTTCAAACGTATTCATTTAGGAACCAGTAGTTAGAAGTAGAAAAGTTCTAACAGAAACCACAAAACTCATCAACAGCCACACCACAATGGATACGCCCAATCTCATCTGATCTTGGAAGCTAAGCAGTGTTGGGTCTGGTTAGTACTTGGATGGGAGACCACCTGGGAATACAAAGTGTTGTAGATATTTTTATACTGCCAACACTGTTCTGTTGATGCATTCCATTTTCAAACGTATTCATTTATGAACCTGTAGTTATAAGTAGAAAAGTTCTAACAGAAACCACAAAGCTCATTTACAGCCACACCACACTGGATACGCCCAATCTCATCTGATCTTGGAAGCTAAGCAGTGTTGGGCCTGGTTAGTACTTGGATGGGAGCCCACCTGGGAATACAAGGTGCTGTAGATATTTTTATACTGCCAACACCGTTCTGTTGATGCATTCCATTTTCAAATGTATTCATTTATGAACCAGTAGTTAGAAGTAGAAAAGTTCTAACAGAAACCACAAAGCTCATTTACAGCCACACCACACTGGATACGCCCAATCTCATCTGATCTTGGAAGCTAAGCAGTGTTGGGCCTGGTTAGTACTTGGATGGGAGACCACCTGGGAATACAAGGTGCAGTAGATATTTTTATACTGCCAACACCGTTCTGTTTATGCATTCCATTTTCAAACGTATTCATTTATGAACCTGTAGTTATAAGTAGAAAAGATCTAACAGAAACCACAAAGCTCATTTACAGCCACACCACACTGGATACGCCCAATCTCATCTGATCTTGGAAGCTAAGCAGTGTTGGGCCTCGTTAGTACTTGGATGGGAGACCACCTGGGAATACAAGGTGCTGTGGATATTTTAATACTGCCAACACCGTTCTGCTGATGCATTCCATTTTCAAACGTATTCATTTAGGAACCAGTAGTTAGAAGTAGAAAAGTTCTAACAGAAACCACAAAACTCATCAACAGCCACACCACAATGGATACGCCCAATCTCATCTGATCTTGGAAGCTAAGCAGTGTTGGGTCTGGTTAGTACTTGGATGGGAGACCACCTGGGAATACAAAGTGTTGTAGATATTTTTATACTGCCAACACTGTTCTGTTGATGCATTCCATTTTCAAACGTATTCATTTATGAACCTGTAGTTATAAGTAGAAAAGTTCTAACAGAAACCACAAAGCTCATTTACAGCCACACCACACTGGATACGCCCAATCTCATCTGATCTTGGAAGCTAAGCAGTGTTGGGCCTGGTTAGTACTTGGATGGGAGACCACCTGGGAATACAAGGTGCTGTAGATATTTTTATACTGCCAACACCGTTCTGTTGATGCATTCCATTTTCAAATGTATTCATTTATGAACCAGTAGTTAGAAGTAGAAAAGTTCTAACAGAAACCACAAAGCTCATCTACAGCCACACCACACTGGATACGCCCAATCTCATCTGATCTTGGAAGCTAAGCAGTGTTGGGCCTGGTTAGTACTTGGATGGGAGACTACCTGGGAATACAAGGTGCTGTAGATATTTTTATACTGCCAACACTGTTCTGTTGATGCATTCCATTTTCAAACGTATTCATTTATGAACCAGTAGTTAGAAGTAGAAAAGTTCTAACAGAAACCACAAAGCTCATCTACAGCCACACTACACTGGATACGCCCACTCTCATCTGATCTTGGAAGCTAAGCAGTGTTTGGCCTGGTTAGTACTTGGATGGGAGACCACCTAGGAATACAAGGTGCTGTAGATATTTTTATACTGCCAACACCGTTCTGTTGATGCATTCCATTTTCAAATGTATTCATTTATGAACCAGTAGTTAGAAGTAGAAAAGTTCTAACAGAAACCACAAAGCTCATCTACAGCCACACCACACTGGATACGCCCAATCTCATCTGATCTTGGAAGCTAAGCAGTGTTTGGCCTGGTTAGTACTTGGATGGGAGACCACCTAGGAATACAAGGTGCTGTAGATATTTTTATACTGCCAACACCGTTCTGTTGATGCATTCCATTTTCAAATGTATTCATTTATGAACCAGTAGTTAGAAGTAGAAAAGTTCTCACAGAAACCACAAAGCTCATCTACAGCCACACCACACTGGATACGCCCAATCTCACACGATCTTGGAAGCTAAGCAGTGTTGGGCCTGGTTAGTACTTGGATGGGAGACCACCTGGGAATACAAGGCGCTGTAGATATTTTTATACTGCCAACATCATTCTGTTGATGCATTCCATTTTCAAACGTATTCATTTATGAACCAGTAGTTAGAAGTAGAAAAGTTCTAACAGAAACCACAAAGCTCATCTACAGCCACACCACTCGGGATACGCCCAATCCCATCTCGTCTTGGAAGCTAAGCAGTGTTGGGCCAGGTTAGTACTTGGATGGGAGCCCACCTGGGAATACAAGGTGCTGTAGATATTTTTATACTGCCAACACCGTTCTGTTGATGCATTCCATTTTCAAATGTATTCATTTATGAACCAGTAGTTAGAAGTAGAAAAGTTCTAACAGAAACCACAAAGCTCATCTACAGCCACACCACACTGGATACGCCCAATCTCATCTGATCTTGGAAGCTAAGCAGTGTTGGGCCTGGTTAGTACTTGGATGGGAGACCACCTGGGAATACAAGGTGCTGTAGATATTTTTATACTGCCAACACCGTTCTGTTGATGCATTCCATTTTCAAATGTATTCATTTATGAACCAGTAGTTAGAAGTAGAAAAGTTCTAACAGAAACCACAAAGCTCATCTACAGCCACACCACACTGGATACGCCCAATCTCATCTGATCTTGGAAGCTAAGCAGTGTTGGGCATGGTTAGTACTTGGATGGGAGACCACCTGGGAATACAAGGTGCTGTAGATATTTTTATACTGCCAACACCGTTCTATTTATGCATTCCATTTTCAAACGTATTCATTTATGAACCTGTAGTTATAAGTAGAAAAGATCTAACAGAAACCACAAAGCTCATTTACAGCCACACCACACTGGATACGCCCAATCTCATCTGATCTTGGAAGCTAAGCAGTGTTGGGCCTCGTTAGTACTTGGATGGGAGACCACCTGGGAATACAAGGTGCTGTGGATATTTTAATACTGCCAACACCGTTCTGTTGATGCATTCCATTTTCAAACGTATTCATTTATGAACCAGTAGTTAGAAGTAGAAAAGTTCTAACAGAAACCACAAAACTCATCAACAGCCACACCACAAAGGATACGCCCAATCTCATCTGATCTTGGAAGCTAAGCAGTGTTGGGTCTGGTTAGTACTTGGATGGGAGACCACCTGGGAATACAAAGTGCTGTAGATATTTTTATACTGCCAACACTGTTCTGTTGATGCATTCCATTTTCAAATGTATTCATTTATGAACCAGTAGTTAGAAGTAGAAAAGTTCTAACAGAAACCACAAAGCTCATCTACAGCCACACCACACTGAATACGCCCAATCTCATCTGATCTTGGAAGCTAAGCAGTGTTTGGCCTGGTTAGTACTTGGATGGGAGACCACCTAGGAATACAAGGTGCTGTAGATATTTTTATACTGCCAACACCGTTCTGTTGATGCATTCCATTTTCAAATGTATTCATTTATGAACCAGTAGTTAGAAGTAGAAAAGTTCTAACAGAAACCACAAAGCTCATCTACAGCCACACCACACTGGATACGCCCAATCTCATCTGATCTTGGAAGCTAAGCAGTGTTGGGCCTGGTTAGTACTTGGATGGGAGACCACCTGGGAATACAAGGCGCTGTAGATATTTTTATACTGCCAACACCGTTCTGTTGATGCATTCCATTTTCAAACGTATTCATTTATGAACCAGTAGTTAGAAGTAGAAAAGTTCTAACAGAAACCCCAAAGCTCATCTACAGCCACACCACACTGGATATGCCCAATCTCATCTGATCTTAGAAGCTAAGCAGTGTTGGGCTTGGTTAGTACTTGGATGGGAGACCACCTGGAAATACAAGGTGCTGTAGATATTTTTATACTGCCAACACCGTTCTGTTGATGCATTCCATTTTCAAACGTATTCATTTATGAACCAGTAGTTAGAAGTAGAAAAGTTCTAACAGAAACCACAAAGCTCATCTACAGCCACACCACTCGGGATACGCCCAATCCCATCTGGTCTTGGACGCTAAGCAGTGTTGGGCCTGGTTAGTACTTGGATGGGAGCCCACCTGGGAATACAAGGTGCTGTAGATATTTTTATACTGCCAACACCGTTCTGTTGATGCATTCCATTTTCAAATGTATTCATTTATGAACCAGTAGTTAGAAGTAGAAAAGTTCTAACAGAAACCACAAAGCTCATCTACAGCAACACCACACTGGATACGCCCAATCTCATCTGATCTTGGAAGCTAAGCAGTGTTGGGCCTGGTTAGTACTTGGATGGGAGACCACCTGGGAATACAAGGCGCTGTAGATATTTTTATACTGCAAACAGCGTTCTGTTGATGCATTCCATTTTCAAACGTATTCATTTATGAACCAGTAGTTAGAAGTAGAAAAGTTCTAACAGAAACACCAAAGCTCATCTACAGCCACACCACACTGGATATGCCCAATCTCATCTGATCTTAGAAGCTAAGCAGTGTTGGGCCTGGTTAGTACTTGGATGAGAGACCACCTGGGAATACAAGGTGCTGTAGATATTTTTATACTGCCAACACCGTTCTGTTGATGCATTCCATTTTCAAACGTATTCATTTATGAACCAGTAGTTAGAAGTAGAAAAGTTCTAACAGAAACCACGAAGCTCATTTACAGCCACACCACACTGGATACGCCCAAACTCATCTGATCTTGGAAGCTAAGCAGTGTTGGGCCTGGTTAGTACGTGGATGGGAGACCAGCTGGGAATACAAGGTGCTGTAGATATTTTTATACTGCCAACACCGTTCTGTTGATGCATTCCATTTTCAAACGTGTTCATTTATGAACCAGTAGTTAGAAGTAGAAAAGTTCTTACAGAAACCACAAAGCTCATCTACAGCCACACCACACTGGATACGCCCAATCTCATCTGATCTTGGAAGCTAAGCAGTGTTGGGCTTGGTTAGTACTTGGATGGGAGACCACCTGGGAATACAAGGTGCTGTGGATATTTTAATACTGCCAACACCGTTCTGTTGATGCATTCCATTTTCAAAAGTATTCATTTATGAACCAGTAGTTAGAAGTAGAAAAGTTCTAACAGAAACCACAAAACTTATCAACAGCCACACCACAATGGATACGCCCAATCTCATCTGATCTTGGAAGCTAAGCAGTGTTGGGCCTGGTTAGTACTTGGATGGGAGACCACCTGGAAATACAAGGTGCTGTAGATATTTTTATACTGCCAACACTGTTCTGTTGATGCATTCCATTTTCAAACGTATTCATTTATGAACCAGTAGTTAGAAGTAGAAAAGTTCTAACAGAAACCACAAAGCTCATATACAGCCACACCACACTGGATACGCCCAATCTCATCTGATCTTGGAAGCTAAGTAGTGTTTGGTCTGGTTAGTACTTGGATGGGAGACCACCTGGGAATACAAGGTGCTGTAGATATTTTTATACTGCCAACACCGTTCTGTTGATGCATTCCATTTTCAAATGTATTCATTTATGAACCAGTAGTTAGAAGTAGAAAAGTTCTAACAGAAACCACAAAGCTCATCTACAGCCACACCACACTGGATACGCCCAATCTCATCTGTTCTTGGATGCTAAGCAGTGTTGGGTCTGGTTAGTACTTGGATGGGAGACCACCTGGGAATACAAGGCGATGTAGATATTTTTATACTGCCAACACCGTTCTGTTGATGCATTCCATTTTAAAACGTATTCATTTATGAACCAGTAGTTAGAAGTAGAAAAGTTCTAACAAAAACCCCAAAGCTCATCTACAGCCACACCACACTGGATATGCCCAATCTCATCTGATCTTAGAAGCTAAGCAGTGTTGGGCTTGGTTAGTACTTGGATGGGAGACCACCTGGGAATACAAGGTGCTGTAGATATTTTTATACTGCCAACACCGTTCTGTTGATGCATTCCATTTTCAAATGTATTCATTTATGAACCAGTAGTTAGAAGTAGAAAAGTTCTAACAAAAACCACAAAGCTCATCTACAGCCACACCACACTGGATACGCCCAATCTCATCTGATCTTGGAAGCTAAGCAGTGTTGTGCCTGGTTAATACTTGGATAGGAGACCACCTGGGAATACAAGGTGCTGTAGATATTTTTATACTGCCAACACCGTTCTGTTGATGCATTCCATTTTCAAACGTATTCATTTATGAACCAGTAGTTAGAAGTAGAAAAGTTCTAACAGAAACCACAAAGCTCATCTACAGCCACACCACTCGGGATACGCCCAATCCCATCTGGTCTTGGAAGCTAAGCAGTGTTAGGCCTGGTTAGTATTTGGATGGGAGCCCACCTGGGAATACAAGGTGCTGTAGATATTTTTATACTGCCAACACCGTTCTGTTGATGCATTCCATTTTCAAATGTATTCATTTATGAACCAGTAGTTAGAAGTAGAAAAGTTCTAACAGAAACCAAAAAGCTCATCTACAGCCACACCACACTGGATACGCCCAATCTCATCTGATCTTGGAAGCTATGCAGTGTTGGGCCTGGTTAGTAATTGGATAGGAGACCACCTGGGAATACAAGGTGCTGTAGATATTTTTATACTGCCAACACCGTTCTATTGATGCATTCCATTTTCAAATGTATTCATTTATGAACCAGTAGTTAGAAGTAGAAAAGTTCTAACAGAAACCACAAAGCTCATCTACAGCCACACCACACTGGATACGCCCAATCTCATCTGATCTTGGAAGCTAAGCAGTGTTGGGCCTGGTTAGTACTTGGACGGGAGACCACCTGGGTATACAAGGTGCTGTAGATATTTTTATACTGCCAACACCGTTCTGTTGATGCATTGCATTTTCAAACGTATTAATTTATGAACCAGTAGTTAGAAGTAGAAAAGTTCTAACAGAAACCACAAAGCGCATCTACAGCCACACCACATTGGATACGCCCAATCTCATCTGATCTTGGAAGCTAAGCAGTATTGGGCCTGGTTAGTTCTTGGATGGGAGACCACCTGGGAATACAAGGTGCTGTAGATATTTTTATACTGCCAACACCGTTCTGTTGATGCATTCCATTTTCAAACGTATTCATTTATGAACCAGTAGTTAAAAGTAGAAAAGTTCTAACAGAAACAACAAAGCTCATCTACAGCCACACCACACTGGATACGCCAAATCTCACCTGATCTTGGAAGCTAAGCAGTGTTGGGCCTGGTTAGTACTTGGATGGGAAACCACCTGGGTATACAAGGTGCTGTAGATATTTTTATACTGCCAACACCGTTCTGTTGATGCATTGAATTTTCAAACGTATTAATTTATGAACCAGTAGTTAGAAGTAGAAAAGTTCTAACAGAAACCACAAAGCGCATCTACAGCCACACCACATTGGATACGCCCAATCTCATCTGATCTTGGAAGCTAAGCAGTATTGGGCCTGGTTAGTTCTTGGATGGGAGACCACCTGGGAATACAAGGTGCTGTAGATATTTTTATACTGCCAACACCGTTCTGTTGATGCATTCCATTTTCAAACGTATTCATTTATGAACCAGTAGTTAGAAGTAGAAAAGTTCTAACAGAAACCACAAAGCTCATCTACAGCCACACCACACTGGATACGCCCAATCTCACCTGATCTTGGAAGCTAAGCAGTGTTGGGCCTGGTTAGTACTTGGATGGGAGACCACCTGGGTATACAAGGTGCTGTAGATATTTTTATACTGCCAACACCGTTCTGTTGATGCATTGCATTTTCAAACGTATTCATTTATGAACCAGTAGTTAGAAGTAGAAAAGTTCTAACAGAAACCACATAGCGCATCTACAGCCACACCACATTGGATACGCCCAATCTCATCTGATCTTGGAAGCTAAGCAGTATTGGGCCTGGTTAGTTCTTGGATGGGAGACCACCTGGGAATACAAGGTGCTGTAGATATTTTTATACTGCCAACACCGTTCTGTTGATGCATTCCATTTTCAAACGTATTCATTTATGAACCAGTAGTTAGAAGTAGAAAAGTTCTAACAGAAACCACAAAGCTCATCTACAGCCACACCACACTGGATACGCCCAATCTCATCTGATCTTGGAAGCTAAGCAGTGTTGTGCCTGGTTAGGACTTGGATGGGAAACCACCTGGGAATACAAGGTGCTGTAGATATTTTTATACTGCCAACACCGTTCTGTTGATGCATTCCATTTTCAAACGTATTAATTTATGAACCAGTAGTTAGAAGTAAAAAAGTTCTAACAGAAACCATAAAGCTCATCTACAGCCACACCACACTGGATATGCCCAATCTCATCTGATCTTAGAAGCTAAGCAGTGTTGGGCCTGGTTAGTACTTGGATGGGAGACCACCTGGGAATACAAGGTGCTGTAGATAATTTTATACTGCCAACACCATTCTGTTGATGCATTCCATTTTCAAATATATTCATTTATGAACCAGTAGTTAGAAGTAGAAAAGTTCTAACAGAAACCACAAAGCTCATCTACAGCCACACCACACTGGATACGCCCAATCTCATCTGATCTTGGAAGCTAAGCAGTTTTGGGCCTGGTTAGTACTTGGATAGGAGACCACCTGGGAATACAAGGTGCTGTAGATATTTTTATACTGCCAACACCGTTCTGTTGATGCATTCCATTTTCAAACGTATTCATTTATGAACCAGTAGTTATAAGTAGAAAAGTTCTAACAGAAACCACAAAGCTCATTTACAGCCACACCACACTGGATACGCCCAATCTCATCTGATCTTGGAAGCTAATCAGTGTTGGGCCTGGTTAGTACTTGGATGGGAGACCACCTGGGAATACAAGGTACTGTGGATATTTTAATACTGCCAACACCGTTCTGTTGATGCATTCCATTTTCAAACGTATTCATTTATGAACCAGTAGTTAGAAGTAGAAAAGTTCTAACAGAAACCACAAAACTCATCAACAGCCACACCACAATGGATACGCCCAATCTCATCTGATCTTGGAAGCTAAGCAGTGTTGTGCCTGGTTAGGACTTGGATGGGAAACCACCTGGGAATACAAGGTGCTGTAGATATTTTTATACTGCCAACACCGTTCTGTTGATGCATTGCATTTTCAAACGTATTCATTTATGAACCAGTAGTTAGAAGTAGAAAAGTTCTAACAGAAACCACAAAGCGCATCTACAGCCACACCACATTGGATACGCCCAATCTCATCTGATCTTGGAAGCTAAGCAGTATTGGGCCTGGTTAGTTCTTGGATGGGAGACCACCTGGGAATACAAGGTGCTGTAGATATTTTTATACTGCCAACACCGTTCTGTTGATGCATTCCATTTTCAAACGTATTCATTTATGAACCAGTAGTTAGAAGTAGAAAAGTTCTAACAGAAACCACAAAGCTCATCTACAGCCACACCACACTGGATACGCCCAATCTCATCTGATCTTGGAAGCTAAGAAGTGTTGTGCCTGGTTAGGACTTGGATGGGAAACCACCTGGGAATACAAGGTGCTGTAGATATTTTTATACTGCCAACACCGTTCTGTTGATGCATTCCATTTTCAAATGTATTCATTTATGAACCAGTAGTTAGAAGTAGAAAAGTTCTAACAGAAACCACAAAGCTCATCTACAGCCACACCACACTGGATACGCCCAATCTCATCTGATCTTGGAAGCTAAGCAGTGTTTGGCCTGGTTAGTACTTGGATGGGAGACCACCTAGGAATACAAGGTGCTGTAGATATTTTTATACTGCCAACACCGTTCTGTTGATGCATTCCATTTTCAAATGTATTCATTTATGAACCAGTAGTTAGAAGTAGAAAAGTTCTCACAGAAACCACAAAGCTCATCTACAGCCACACCACACTGGATACGCCCAATCTCACACGATCTTGGAAGCTAAGCAGTGTTGGGCCTGGTTAGTACTTGGATGGGAGACCACCTGGGAATACAAGGCGCTGTAGATATTTTTATACTGCCAACATCATTCTGTTGATGCATTCCATTTTCAAACGTATTCATTTATGAACCAGTAGTTAGAAGTAGAAAAGTTCTAACAGAAACCACAAAGCTCATCTACAGCCACACCACTCGGGATACGCCCAATCCCATCTCGTCTTGGAAGCTAAGCAGTGTTGGGCCAGGTTAGTACTTGGATGGGAGCCCACCTGGGAATACAAGGTGCTGTAGATATTTTTATACTGCCAACACCGTTCTGTTGATGCATTCCATTTTCAAATGTATTCATTTATGAACCAGTAGTTAGAAGTAGAAAAGTTCTAACAGAAACCACAAAGCTCATCTACAGCCACACCACACTGGATACGCCCAATCTCATCTGATCTTGGAAGCTAAGCAGTGTTGGGCCTGGTTAGTACTTGGATGGGAGACCACCTGGGAATACAAGGTGCTGTAGATATTTTTATACTGCCAACACCGTTCTGTTGATGCATTCCATTTTCAAATGTATTCATTTATGAACCAGTAGTTAGAAGTAGAAAAGTTCTAACAGAAACCACAAAGCTCATCTACAGCCACACCACACTGGATACGCCCAATCTCATCTGATCTTGGAAGCTAAGCAGTGTTGGGCATGGTTAGTACTTGGATGGGAGACCACCTGGGAATACAAGGTGCTGTAGATATTTTTATACTGCCAACACCGTTCTATTTATGCATTCCATTTTCAAACGTATTCATTTATGAACCTGTAGTTATAAGTAGAAAAGATCTAACAGAAACCACAAAGCTCATTTACAGCCACACCACACTGGATACGCCCAATCTCATCTGATCTTGGAAGCTAAGCAGTGTTGGGCCTCGTTAGTACTTGGATGGGAGACCACCTGGGAATACAAGGTGCTGTGGATATTTTAATACTGCCAACACCGTTCTGTTGATGCATTCCATTTTCAAACGTATTCATTTATGAACCAGTAGTTAGAAGTAGAAAAGTTCTAACAGAAACCACAAAACTCATCAACAGCCACACCACAAAGGATACGCCCAATCTCATCTGATCTTGGAAGCTAAGCAGTGTTGGGTCTGGTTAGTACTTGGATGGGAGACCACCTGGGAATACAAAGTGCTGTAGATATTTTTATACTGCCAACACTGTTCTGTTGATGCATTCCATTTTCAAATGTATTCATTTATGAACCAGTAGTTAGAAGTAGAAAAGTTCTAACAGAAACCACAAAGCTCATCTACAGCCACACCACACTGAATACGCCCAATCTCATCTGATCTTGGAAGCTAAGCAGTGTTTGGCCTGGTTAGTACTTGGATGGGAGACCACCTAGGAATACAAGGTGCTGTAGATATTTTTATACTGCCAACACCGTTCTGTTGATGCATTCCATTTTCAAATGTATTCATTTATGAACCAGTAGTTAGAAGTAGAAAAGTTCTAACAGAAACCACAAAGCTCATCTACAGCCACACCACACTGGATACGCCCAATCTCATCTGATCTTGGAAGCTAAGCAGTGTTGGGCCTGGTTAGTACTTGGATGGGAGACCACCTGGGAATACAAGGCGCTGTAGATATTTTTATACTGCCAACACCGTTCTGTTGATGCATTCCATTTTCAAACGTATTCATTTATGAACCAGTAGTTAGAAGTAGAAAAGTTCTAACAGAAACCCCAAAGCTCATCTACAGCCACACCACACTGGATATGCCCAATCTCATCTGATCTTAGAAGCTAAGCAGTGTTGGGCTTGGTTAGTACTTGGATGGGAGACCACCTGGAAATACAAGGTGCTGTAGATATTTTTATACTGCCAACACCGTTCTGTTGATGCATTCCATTTTCAAACGTATTCATTTATGAACCAGTAGTTAGAAGTAGAAAAGTTCTAACAGAAACCACAAAGCTCATCTACAGCCACACCACTCGGGATACGCCCAATCCCATCTGGTCTTGGACGCTAAGCAGTGTTGGGCCTGGTTAGTACTTGGATGGGAGCCCACCTGGGAATACAAGGTGCTGTAGATATTTTTATACTGCCAACACCGTTCTGTTGATGCATTCCATTTTCAAATGTATTCATTTATGAACCAGTAGTTAGAAGTAGAAAAGTTCTAACAGAAACCACAAAGCTCATCTACAGCAACACCACACTGGATACGCCCAATCTCATCTGATCTTGGAAGCTAAGCAGTGTTGGGCCTGGTTAGTACTTGGATGGGAGACCACCTGGGAATACAAGGCGCTGTAGATATTTTTATACTGCAAACAGCGTTCTGTTGATGCATTCCATTTTCAAACGTATTCATTTATGAACCAGTAGTTAGAAGTAGAAAAGTTCTAACAGAAACACCAAAGCTCATCTACAGCCACACCACACTGGATATGCCCAATCTCATCTGATCTTAGAAGCTAAGCAGTGTTGGGCCTGGTTAGTACTTGGATGAGAGACCACCTGGGAATACAAGGTGCTGTAGATATTTTTATACTGCCAACACCGTTCTGTTGATGCATTCCATTTTCAAACGTATTCATTTATGAACCAGTAGTTAGAAGTAGAAAAGTTCTAACAGAAACCACGAAGCTCATTTACAGCCACACCACACTGGATACGCCCAAACTCATCTGATCTTGGAAGCTAAGCAGTGTTGGGCCTGGTTAGTACGTGGATGGGAGACCAGCTGGGAATACAAGGTGCTGTAGATATTTTTATACTGCCAACACCGTTCTGTTGATGCATTCCATTTTCAAACGTGTTCATTTATGAACCAGTAGTTAGAAGTAGAAAAGTTCTTACAGAAACCACAAAGCTCATCTACAGCCACACCACACTGGATACGCCCAATCTCATCTGATCTTGGAAGCTAAGCAGTGTTGGGCTTGGTTAGTACTTGGATGGGAGACCACCTGGGAATACAAGGTGCTGTGGATATTTTAATACTGCCAACACCGTTCTGTTGATGCATTCCATTTTCAAAAGTATTCATTTATGAACCAGTAGTTAGAAGTAGAAAAGTTCTAACAGAAACCACAAAACTTATCAACAGCCACACCACAATGGATACGCCCAATCTCATCTGATCTTGGAAGCTAAGCAGTGTTGGGCCTGGTTAGTACTTGGATGGGAGACCACCTGGAAATACAAGGTGCTGTAGATATTTTTATACTGCCAACACTGTTCTGTTGATGCATTCCATTTTCAAACGTATTCATTTATGAACCAGTAGTTAGAAGTAGAAAAGTTCTAACAGAAACCACAAAGCTCATATACAGCCACACCACACTGGATACGCCCAATCTCATCTGATCTTGGAAGCTAAGTAGTGTTTGGTCTGGTTAGTACTTGGATGGGAGACCACCTGGGAATACAAGGTGCTGTAGATATTTTTATACTGCCAACACCGTTCTGTTGATGCATTCCATTTTCAAATGTATTCATTTATGAACCAGTAGTTAGAAGTAGAAAAGTTCTAACAGAAACCACAAAGCTCATCTACAGCCACACCACACTGGATACGCCCAATCTCATCTGTTCTTGGATGCTAAGCAGTGTTGGGTCTGGTTAGTACTTGGATGGGAGACCACCTGGGAATACAAGGCGATGTAGATATTTTTATACTGCCAACACCGTTCTGTTGATGCATTCCATTTTAAAACGTATTCATTTATGAACCAGTAGTTAGAAGTAGAAAAGTTCTAACAAAAACCCCAAAGCTCATCTACAGCCACACCACACTGGATATGCCCAATCTCATCTGATCTTAGAAGCTAAGCAGTGTTGGGCTTGGTTAGTACTTGGATGGGAGACCACCTGGGAATACAAGGTGCTGTAGATATTTTTATACTGCCAACACCGTTCTGTTGATGCATTCCATTTTCAAATGTATTCATTTATGAACCAGTAGTTAGAAGTAGAAAAGTTCTAACAAAAACCACAAAGCTCATCTACAGCCACACCACACTGGATACGCCCAATCTCATCTGATCTTGGAAGCTAAGCAGTGTTGTGCCTGGTTAATACTTGGATAGGAGACCACCTGGGAATACAAGGTGCTGTAGATATTTTTATACTGCCAACACCGTTCTGTTGATGCATTCCATTTTCAAACGTATTCATTTATGAACCAGTAGTTAGAAGTAGAAAAGTTCTAACAGAAACCACAAAGCTCATCTACAGCCACACCACTCGGGATACGCCCAATCCCATCTGGTCTTGGAAGCTAAGCAGTGTTAGGCCTGGTTAGTATTTGGATGGGAGCCCACCTGGGAATACAAGGTGCTGTAGATATTTTTATACTGCCAACACCGTTCTGTTGATGCATTCCATTTTCAAATGTATTCATTTATGAACCAGTAGTTAGAAGTAGAAAAGTTCTAACAGAAACCAAAAAGCTCATCTACAGCCACACCACACTGGATACGCCCAATCTCATCTGATCTTGGAAGCTATGCAGTGTTGGGCCTGGTTAGTAATTGGATAGGAGACCACCTGGGAATACAAGGTGCTGTAGATATTTTTATACTGCCAACACCGTTCTATTGATGCATTCCATTTTCAAATGTATTCATTTATGAACCAGTAGTTAGAAGTAGAAAAGTTCTAACAGAAACCACAAAGCTCATCTACAGCCACACCACACTGGATACGCCCAATCTCATCTGATCTTGGAAGCTAAGCAGTGTTGGGCCTGGTTAGTACTTGGACGGGAGACCACCTGGGTATACAAGGTGCTGTAGATATTTTTATACTGCCAACACCGTTCTGTTGATGCATTGCATTTTCAAACGTATTAATTTATGAACCAGTAGTTAGAAGTAGAAAAGTTCTAACAGAAACCACAAAGCGCATCTACAGCCACACCACATTGGATACGCCCAATCTCATCTGATCTTGGAAGCTAAGCAGTATTGGGCCTGGTTAGTTCTTGGATGGGAGACCACCTGGGAATACAAGGTGCTGTAGATATTTTTATACTGCCAACACCGTTCTGTTGATGCATTCCATTTTCAAACGTATTCATTTATGAACCAGTAGTTAAAAGTAGAAAAGTTCTAACAGAAACAACAAAGCTCATCTACAGCCACACCACACTGGATACGCCAAATCTCACCTGATCTTGGAAGCTAAGCAGTGTTGGGCCTGGTTAGTACTTGGATGGGAAACCACCTGGGTATACAAGGTGCTGTAGATATTTTTATACTGCCAACACCGTTCTGTTGATGCATTGAATTTTCAAACGTATTAATTTATGAACCAGTAGTTAGAAGTAGAAAAGTTCTAACAGAAACCACAAAGCGCATCTACAGCCACACCACATTGGATACGCCCAATCTCATCTGATCTTGGAAGCTAAGCAGTATTGGGCCTGGTTAGTTCTTGGATGGGAGACCACCTGGGAATACAAGGTGCTGTAGATATTTTTATACTGCCAACACCGTTCTGTTGATGCATTCCATTTTCAAACGTATTCATTTATGAACCAGTAGTTAGAAGTAGAAAAGTTCTAACAGAAACCACAAAGCTCATCTACAGCCACACCACACTGGATACGCCCAATCTCACCTGATC
Organism: Pseudophryne corroboree; assembly: GCF_028390025.1. NCBI lineage: Eukaryota > Metazoa > Chordata > Amphibia > Anura > Myobatrachidae > Pseudophryne > Pseudophryne corroboree. The sequence goes on along the minus strand of NC_086446.1, from coordinate 113,614,208 downwards.
TTGGAAGCTAAGCAGTGTTGGGCCTGGTTAGTACTTGGATGGGAGACCACCTGGGTATACAAGGTGCTGTAGATATTTTTATACTGCCAACACCGTTCTGTTGATGCATTGCATTTTCAAACGTATTCATTTATGAACCAGTAGTTAGAAGTAGAAAAGTTCTAACAGAAACCACATAGCGCATCTACAGCCACACCACATTGGATACGCCCAATCTCATCTGATCTTGGAAGCTAAGCAGTATTGGGCCTGGTTAGTTCTTGGATGGGAGACCACCTGGGAATACAAGGTGCTGTAGATATTTTTATACTGCCAACACCGTTCTGTTGATGCATTCCATTTTCAAACGTATTCATTTATGAACCAGTAGTTAGAAGTAGAAAAGTTCTAACAGAAACCACAAAGCTCATCTACAGCCACACCACACTGGATACGCCCAATCTCATCTGATCTTGGAAGCTAAGCAGTGTTGTGCCTGGTTAGGACTTGGATGGGAAACCACCTGGGAATACAAGGTGCTGTAGATATTTTTATACTGCCAACACCGTTCTGTTGATGCATTCCATTTTCAAACGTATTAATTTATGAACCAGTAGTTAGAAGTAAAAAAGTTCTAACAGAAACCATAAAGCTCATCTACAGCCACACCACACTGGATATGCCCAATCTCATCTGATCTTAGAAGCTAAGCAGTGTTGGGCCTGGTTAGTACTTGGATGGGAGACCACCTGGGAATACAAGGTGCTGTAGATAATTTTATACTGCCAACACCATTCTGTTGATGCATTCCATTTTCAAATATATTCATTTATGAACCAGTAGTTAGAAGTAGAAAAGTTCTAACAGAAACCACAAAGCTCATCTACAGCCACACCACACTGGATACGCCCAATCTCATCTGATCTTGGAAGCTAAGCAGTTTTGGGCCTGGTTAGTACTTGGATAGGAGACCACCTGGGAATACAAGGTGCTGTAGATATTTTTATACTGCCAACACCGTTCTGTTGATGCATTCCATTTTCAAACGTATTCATTTATGAACCAGTAGTTATAAGTAGAAAAGTTCTAACAGAAACCACAAAGCTCATTTACAGCCACACCACACTGGATACGCCCAATCTCATCTGATCTTGGAAGCTAATCAGTGTTGGGCCTGGTTAGTACTTGGATGGGAGACCACCTGGGAATACAAGGTACTGTGGATATTTTAATACTGCCAACACCGTTCTGTTGATGCATTCCATTTTCAAACGTATTCATTTATGAACCAGTAGTTAGAAGTAGAAAAGTTCTAACAGAAACCACAAAACTCATCAACAGCCACACCACAATGGATACGCCCAATCTCATCTGATCTTGGAAGCTAAGCAGTGTTGTGCCTGGTTAGGACTTGGATGGGAAACCACCTGGGAATACAAGGTGCTGTAGATATTTTTATACTGCCAACACCGTTCTGTTGATGCATTGCATTTTCAAACGTATTCATTTATGAACCAGTAGTTAGAAGTAGAAAAGTTCTAACAGAAACCACAAAGCGCATCTACAGCCACACCACATTGGATACGCCCAATCTCATCTGATCTTGGAAGCTAAGCAGTATTGGGCCTGGTTAGTTCTTGGATGGGAGACCACCTGGGAATACAAGGTGCTGTAGATATTTTTATACTGCCAACACCGTTCTGTTGATGCATTCCATTTTCAAACGTATTCATTTATGAACCAGTAGTTAGAAGTAGAAAAGTTCTAACAGAAACCACAAAGCTCATCTACAGCCACACCACACTGGATACGCCCAATCTCATCTGATCTTGGAAGCTAAGAAGTGTTGTGCCTGGTTAGGACTTGGATGGGAAACCACCTGGGAATACAAGGTGCTGTAGATATTTTTATACTGCCAACACCGTTCTGTTGATGCATTCCATTTTCAAACGTATTAATTTATGAACCAGTAGTTAGAAGTAAAAAAGTTCTAACAGAAACCATAAAGCTCATCTACAGCCACACCACACTGGATATGCCCAATCTCATCTGATCTTAGAAGCTAATCAGTGTTGGGCCTGGTTAGTACTTGGATGGGAGACCACCTGGGAATACAAGGTGCTGTAGATATTTTTATACTGCCAACACCATTCTGTTGATGCATTCCATTTTCAAATATATTCATTTATGAACCAGTAGTTAGAAGTAGAAAAGTTCTAACAGAAACCACAAAGCTCATCTACAACCACACCACACTGGATACGCCCAATCTCATCTGATCTTGGAAGCTAAGCAGTTTTGGGCCTGGTTAGTACTTGGATAGGAGACCACCTGGGAATACAAGGTGCTGTAGATATTTTTATACTGCCAACACCGTTCTGTTGATGCATTCCATTTTCAAACGTATTCATTTATGAACCAGTAGTTATAAGTAGAAAAGTTCTAACAGAAACCACAAAGCTCATTTACAGCCACACCACACTGGATACGCCCAATCTCATCTGATCTTGGAAGCTAATCAGTGTTGGGCCTGGTTAGTACTTGAATGGGAGACCACCTGGGAATACAAAGTGCTGTAGATATTTTTATACTGCCAACACTGTTCTGTTGATGCATTCCATTTTCAAACGTATTCATTTATGAACCAGTAGTTAGAAGTAGAAAAGTTCTAACAGAAACCACAAAGCTCATCTACAGCCACACCACACTGGATACGACCAATCTCACCTGATCTTGGAAGCTAAGCAGTGTTGGGCCTGGTTAGTATTTGGATGGAAGACCACCTGGGAATACAAGGTGCTGTAGATATTTTTATACTGCCAACACCGTTCTGTTGATGCATTCCATTTTCAAACGTATTCATTTATGAACCAGTAGTTAGAAGTAGAAAAGTTCTAACAGAAACCACAAAGCTCATCTACAGCCATACCACACTGGATACGCCCAATCTCATCTGATCTTGGAAGCTAAGCAGTGTTGGGCCTGGTTAGTACTTGGATGAGAGCCCACCTGGGAATACAAGGTGCTGTAGATATTTTTATACTGCCAACACCGTTCTGTTGATGCATTCCATTTTCAAACGTATTCATTTATGAACCAGTAGTTAGAAGTATAAAAGTTCTAACAGAAACCACAAAGCTCATCTACGGCCACACCACTCTGGATACGCCCAATCTCATCTGGTCTTGGAAGCTAAGCAGTGTTGGGCCTGGTTAGTACTTGGATGGGAAACCACCTGGGAATACAAGGTGCTGTAGATATTTTTATACTGCCAACACCATTCTGTTGATGCATTCCATTTTCAAATATATTCATTTATGAACCAGTAGTTAGAAGTAGAAAAGTTCTAACAGAAACCACAAAGCTCATCTACAGCCACACCACACTGGATACGCCCAATCTCATCTGATCTTGGAAGCTAAGCAGTTTTGGGCCTGGTTAGTACTTGGATAGGAGACCACCTGGGAATACAAGGTGCTGTAGATATTTTTATACTGCCAACACCGTTCTGTTGATGCATTCCATTTTCAAACGTATTCATTTATGAACCAGTAGTTATAAGTAGAAAAGTTCTAACAGAAACCACAAAGCTCATTTACAGCCACACCACACTGGATACGCCCAATCTCATCTGATCTTGGAAGCTAATCAGTGTTGGGCCTGGTTAGTACTTGGATGGGAGACCACCTGGGAATACAAGGTACTGTGGATATTTTAATACTGCCAACACCGTTCTGTTGATGCATTCCATTTTCAAACGTATTCATTTATGAACCAGTAGTTAGAAGTAGAAAAGTTCTAACAGAAACCACAAAACTCATCAACAGCCACACCACAATGGATACGCCCAATCTCATCTGATCTTGGAAGCTAAGCAGTGTTGGGCCTGGTTAGTACTTGAATGGGAGACCACCTGGGAATACAAAGTGCTGTAGATATTTTTATACTGCCAACACTGTTCTGTTGATGCATTCCATTTTCAAACGTATTCATTTATGAACCAGTAGTTAGAAGTAGAAAAGTTCTAACAGAAACCACAAAGCTCATCTACAGCCACACCACACTGGATACGCCCAATCTCACCTGATCTTGGAAGCTAAGCAGTGTTGGGCCTGGTTAGTATTTGGATGGAAGACCACCTGGGAATACAAGGTGCTGTAGATATTTTTATACTGCCAACACCGTTCTGTTGATGCATTCCATTTTCAAACGTATTCATTTATGAACCAGTAGTTAGAAGTAGAAAAGTTCTAACAGAAACCACAAAGCTCATCTACAGCCATACCACACTGGATACGCCCAATCTCATCTGATCTTGGAAGCTAAGCAGTGTTGGGCCTGGTTAGTACTTGGATGAGAGCCCACCTGGGAATACAAGGTGCTGTAGATATTTATATACTGCCAACACCGTTCTGTTGATGCATTCCATTTTCAAACGTATTCATTTATGAACCAGTAGTTAGAAGTATAAAAGTTCTAACAGAAACCACAAAGCTCATCTACGGCCACACCACTCTGGATACGCCCAATCTCATCTGGTCTTGGAAGCTAAGCAGTGTTTTGCCTGGTTAGTACTTGGATGGGAGCCCACCTGGGAATACAAGGTGCTGTAGATATTTTTATACTGCCAACACCGTTCTGTTGATGCATTCCATTTTCAAACGTATTCATTTATGAACCAGTAGTTAGAAGTATAAAAGTTCTAACAGAAACCACAAAGCTCATCTACAGCCACACCACACTGGATACGCCCAATCTCATCTGATCTTGGAAGCTAAGCAGTGTTTGTTCTGGTTAGTACTTGGATGGGAGACAACCTGGGAATACAAGGTGCTGTAGATATTTTTATACTGCCAACACCGTTCTGTTGATGCATTCCATTTTCAAATGTATTCATTTATGAACCAGTAGTTAGAAGTAGAAAAGTTCTAACAGAAACCACAAACCTCATCTACAGCCACACCACACTGGATACGCCCAATCTCATCTGATCTTGGAAGCTAAGCAGTGTTGGGCCTGGTTAGTACTTGGATGGGAGACCACCTGGGAATACAAGGCGCTGTAGATATTTTTATACTGCCAACACCGTTCTGTTGATGCATTCCATTTTCAAACGTTTTCATTTATGAACCAGTAGTTAGAAGTAGAAAAGTTCTAACAGAAACCCCAAAGCTCATCTACAGCCACACCACACTGGATATGCCCAATCTCATCTGATCTTAGAAGCTAAGCAGTGTTGGGCCTGGTTAGTACTTGGATGGGAGACCACCTGGGAATACAAGGTGCTGTAGATATTTTTATACTGCCAACACCGTTCTGTTGATGCATTCCATTTTCAAATGTATTCATTTATGAACCAGTAGTTAGAAGTAGAAAAGTTCTAACAAAAACCACAAAGCTCATCTACAGCCACACCACACTGGATACGCTCAATCTCATCTGATCTTGGAAGCTAAGTAGTGTTGGGCCTGGTTAGTACTTGGATGGGAGACCACCTGGTAATAGAAGGTGCTGTAGATATTTTTATACTGCCAACACCGTTCTGTTGATGCATTCCATTTTCAAACGTATTCATTTATGAACCAGTAGTTAGAAGTAGAAAAGTTCTAACAGAAAACACATAGCTCATCTACAGCCACACCACATTGGATACGCCCAATCTCATCTGATCTTGGAAGCTAAGCAGTATTGGGCCTGGTTAGTATTTGGATGGGAGACCACCTGTGAATACAAGGTGCTGTAGATATTTTTATACTGCCAACACCGTTCTGTTGATGCATTCCATTTTCAAATGTATTCATTTATGAACCAGTAGTTAGAAGTAGAAAAGTTCTAACAGAAACCACAAAGCTCATCTACAGCCACACCACACTGGATACGCCCAATCTCATCTGATCTTGGAAACAAAGCAGTGTTGGGCCTGGTTAGTATTTGGATGGGAGACCACCTGTGAATACAAGGTGCTGTAGATATTTTTATACTGCCAACACCGTTCTGTTGATGCATTCCATTTTCAAACGTATTCATTTATGAACCAGTAGTTAGAAGTAGAAAAGTTCTAACAGAAACCCCAAAGCTCATCTACAGCCACACCACACTGGATATGCCCAATCTCATCTGATCTTAGAAGCTAAGCAGTGTTGTGCCTGGTTAGGACTTGGATGGGAGACCACCTGGGAATACAAGGTGCTGTAGATATTTTTATACTGCCAACACCGTTCTGTTGATGCATTGCATTTTCAAACGTATTCATTTATGAACCAGTAGTTAGAAGTAGAAAAGTTCTAACAGAAACCACAAAGCGCATCTACAGCCACACCACATTGGATACGCCCAATCTCATCTGATCTTGGAAGCTAAGCAGTATTGGGCCTGGTTAGTTCTTGGATGGGAGACCACCTGGGAATACAAGGTGCTGTAGATATTTTTATACTGCCAACACCGTTCTGTTGATGCATTCCATTTTCAAACGTATTCATTTATGAACCAGTAGTTAGAAGTAGAAAAGTTCTAACAGAAACCGCAAAGCTCATCTACAGCCACACCACACTGGATACGCCCAATCTCATCTGATCTTGGAAACTAAGCAGTGTTGGGCCTGGTTAGTACTTGGATGGGAGACCACCTGTGAATACAAGGTGCTGTAGATATTTTTATACTGCCAACACCGTTCTGTTGATGCATTGCATTTTCAAACGTATTCATTTATGAACCAGTAGTTAGAAGTAGAAAAGTTCTAACAGAAACCACAAAGCTCATCTACAGCCACACCACACTGGATACGCCCAATCTCATCTGATCTTGGAAGCTAAGCAGTGTTGGGCCTGGTTAGTTCTTGGATGGGAGACCACCTGGGAATACAAGGTGCTGTAGATATTTTTATACTGCCAACACCGTTCTGTTGATGCATTCCATTTTCAAACGTATTCATTTATGAACCAGTAGTTAGAAGTAGAAAAGTTCTAACAGAAACCACAAAGCTCATCTACAGCCACACCACACTGGATACGCCCAATCTCATCTGATCTTGGAAACTAAGCAGTGTTGGGCCTGGTTAGTACTTGGATGGGAGACCACCTGGGAATACAAGGCGCTGTATATATTTTTATACTGCCAACACCGTTCTGTTGATGCATTCCATTTTCAAATGTATTCATTTATGAACCAGTAGTTAGAAGTAGAAAAGTTCTAACAGAAACCACAAAGCTCATCTACAGCCACACCACACTGGATACGCCCAATCTCATCTGATCTTGGAAGCTAAGCAGTGTTGGGCCTGGTTAGTACTTGGATGGGAGACCACCTGTGAATACAAGGTGCTGTAGATATTTTTATACTGCCAACACCGTTCTGTTGATGCATTCCATTTTCAAATGTATTCATTTATGAACCAGTAGTTAGAAGTAGAAAAGTTCTAACAGAAACCACAAAGCTCATCTACAGCCACACCACACTGGATACGCCCAATCTCATCTGATCTTGGAAACTAAGCAGTGTTGGGCCTGGTTAGTACTTGGATGGGAGACCACCTGGGAATACAAGGCGCTGTAGATATTTTTATACTGCCAACACCGTTCTGTTGATGCATTCCATTTTCAAACGTATTCATTTATGAACCAGTAGTTAGAAGTAGAAAAGTTCTAACAGAAACCACAAAGCTCATCTACAGCCACACCACACTGGATACGCCCAATCTCATCTGATCTTGGAAACTAAGCAGTGTTGGGCCTGGTTAGTACTTGGATGGGAGACCACCTGTGAATACAGGGTGCTGTAGATATTTTTATACTGCCAACACCGTTCTGTTGATGCATTGCATTTTCAAACGTATTCATTTATGAACCAGTAGTTAGAAGTAGAAAAGTTCTAACAGAAACCACAAAGCTCATCTACAGCCACACCACACTGGATACGCCCAATCTCATCTGATCTTGGAAGCTAAGCAGTGTTGGGCCTGGTTAGTTCTTGGATGGGAGACCACCTGGGAATACAAGGTGCTGTAGATATTTTTATACTGCCAACACCGTTCTGTTGATGCATTCCATTTTCAAATGTATTCATTTATGAACCAGTAGTTAGAAGTAGAAAAGTTCTAACAGAAACCACAAAGCTCATCTACAGCCACACCACACTGGATACGCCCAATCTCATCTGATCTTGGAAGCTAAGCAGTGTTGGGCCTGGTTAGTACTTGGATGGGAGACCACCTGTGAATACAAGGTGCTGTAGATATTTTTATACTGCCAACACCGTTCTGTTGATGCATTCCATTTTCAAATGTATTCATTTATGAACCAGTAGTTAGAAGTAGAAAAGTTCTAACAGAAACCACAAAGCTCATCTACAGCCACACCACACTGGATACGCCCAATCTCATCTGATCTTGGAAACTAAGCAGTGTTGGGCCTGGTTAGTACTTGGATGGGAGACCACCTGGGAATACAAGGCGCTGTAGATATTTTTATACTGCCAACACCGTTCTGTTGATGCATTCCATTTTCAAACGTATTCATTTATGAACCAGTAGTTAGAAGTAGAAAAGTTCTAACAGAAACCCCAAAGCTCATCTGCAGCCACACCACACTGGATATGCCCAATCTCATCTGATCTTAGAAGCTAAGCAGTGTTGGGCCTGGTTAGTACTTGGATGGAAGACCACCTGGGAATACAAGGTGCTGTAGATATTTTTATACTGCCAACACCGTTCTGTTGATGCATTGCATTTTCAAACGTATTCATTTATGAACCAGTAGTTAGAAGTAGAAAAGTTCTAACAGAAACCACAAAGCGCATCTACAGCCACACCACATTGGATACGCCCAATCTCATCTGATCTTGGAAGCTAAGCAGTATTGGGCCTGGTTAGTTCTTGGATGGGAGACCACCTGGGAATACAAGGTGCTGTAGATATTTTTATACTGCCAACACCGTTCTGTTGATGCATTCCATTTTCAAACGTATTCATTTATGAACAATAGTTAGAAGTAGAAAAGTTCTAACAGAAACCACAAAGCTCATCTACAGCCACACCACACTGGATACGCCCAATCTCATCTGATCTTGGAAGCTAAGCAGTGTTGTGCGTGGTTAGGACTTGGATGGGAGACCACCTGGGAATACAAGGTGCTGTAGATATTTTTATACTGCCAACACCGTTCTGTTGATGCATTCCATTTTCAAACGTATTCATTTATGAACCAGTAGTTAGAAGTAAAAAAGTTCTAACAGAAACCATAAAGCTCATCTACAGCCACACCACACTGGATATGCCCAATCTCATCTGATCTTAGAAGCTAAGCAGTGTTGGGCCTGGTTAGTACTTGGATGGGAGACCACCTGGGAATACAAGGTGCTGTAGATATTTTTATACTGCCAACACCATTCTGTTGATGCATTCCATTTTCAAATATATTCATTTATGAACCAGTAGTTAGAAGTAGAAAAGTTCTAACAGAAACCACAAAGCTCATCTACAGCCACACCACACTGGATACGCCCAATCTCATCTGATCTTGGAAGCTAAGCAGTTTTGGGCCTGGTTAGTACTTGGATAGGAGACCACCTGGGAATACAAGGTGCTGTAGATATTTTTATACTGCCAACACCGTTCTGTTGATGCATTCCATTTTCAAACGTATTCATTTATGAACCTGTAGTTATAAGTAGAAAAGTTCTAACAGAAACCACAAAGCTCATTTACAGCCACACCACACTGGATACGCCCAATCTCATCTGATCTTGGAAGCTAATCAGTGTTGGGCCTGGTTAGTACTTGGATGGGAGACCACCTGGGAATACAAGGTACTGTGGATATTTTAATACTGCCAACACCGTACTGTTGATGCATTCCATTTTCAAACGTATTCTTTTATGAACCAGTAGTTAGAAGTAGAAAAGTTCTAACAGAAACCACAAAGCTCATCTACAGCCACACCACACTGGATACGCCCAATCTCACCTGATCTTGGAAGCTAAGCAGTGTTGGGCCTTGTTAGTATTTGGATGGGAGACCACCTGGGAATACAAGGTGCTGTAGATATTTTTATACTGCCAACACCGTTCTGTTGATGCATTCCATTTTCAAACGTATTCATTTATGAACCAGTAGTTAGAAGTAGAAAAGTTCTAACAGAAACCACAAAGCTCATCTACAGCCATACCACACTGGATACGCCCAATCTCATCTGATCTTGGAAGCTAAGCAGTGTTGGGCCTGGTTAGTACTTGGATGAGAGCCCACCTGGGAATACAAGGTGCTGTAGATATTTTTATACTGCCAACACCGTTCTGTTGATGCATTCCATTTTCAAACGTATTCATTTATGAACCAGTAGTTAGAAGTAGAAAAGTTCTAACAGAAACCACAAAGCTCATCTACGGCCACACCACTCTGGATACGCCCAATCTCATCTGGTCTTGGAAGCTAAGCAGTGTTGGGCCTGGTTAGTACTTGGATGGGAGCCCACCTGGGAATACAAGGTGCTGTAGATATTTTTATACTGCCAACACCGTTCTGTTGATGCATTCCATTTTCAAACGTATTAATTTATGAACCAGTAGTTAGAAGTATAAAAGTTCTAACAGAAACCACAAAGCTCATCTACAGCCACACCACACTGGATACGCCCAATCTCATCTGATCTTGGAAGCTAAGCAGTGTTTGTCCTGGTTAGTACTTGGATGGGAGACCACCTGCGAATACAAGGTGCTGTAGATATTTTTATACTGCCAACACCGTTCTGTTGATGCATTCCATTTTCAAATGTATTCATTTATGAACCAGTAGTTAGAAGTAGAAAAGTTCTAACAGAAACCACAAAGCTCATCTACAGCCACACCACACTGGATACGCCCAATCTCATCTGATCTTGGAAGCTAAGCAGTGTTGGGCCTGGTTAGTATTTGGATGGGAGACCACCTGGGAATACAAGGCGCTGTAGATATTTTTATACTGCCAACACCGTTCTGTTGATGCATTCCATTTTCAAACGTTTTCATTTATGAACCAGTAGTTAGAAGTAGAAAAGTTCTAACAGAAACCCCAAAGCTCATCTACAGCCACACCACACTGGATATGCCCAATCTCATCTGATCTTAGAAGCTAAGCAGTGTTGGGCCTGGTTAGTACTTGGATGGTAGCCAACCTGGGAATACAAGGTGCTGTAGATATTTTTATACTGCCAACACCGTTCTGTTGATGCATTCCATTTTCAAACGTATTCATTTATGAACCAGTAGTTAGAAGTAGAAAAGTTCTAACAGAAACCACAAAGCTCATCTACAGCCACACCACACTGGATACGCCCAATCTCATCTGATCTTGGAAACTAAGCAGTGTTGGGCCTGGTTAGTACTTGGATGGGAGACCACCTGGGAATACAAGGCGCTGTATATATTTTTATACTGCCAACACCGTTCTGTTGATGCATTCCATTTTCAAATGTATTCATTTATGAACCAGTAGTTAGAAGTAGAAAAGTTCTAACAGAAACCACAAAGCTCATCTACAGCCACACCACACTGGATACGCCCAATCTCATCTGATCTTGGAAGCTAAGCAGTGTTGGGCCTGGTTAGTACTTGGATGGGAGACCACCTGTGAATACAAGGTGCTGTAGATATTTTTATACTGCCAACACCGTTCTGTTGATGCATTCCATTTTCAAATGTATTCATTTATGAACCAGTAGTTAGAAGTAGAAAAGTTCTAACAGAAACCACAAAGCTCATCTACAGCCACACCACACTGGATACGCCCAATCTCATCTGATCTTGGAAACTAAGCAGTGTTGGGCCTGGTTAGTACTTGGATGGGAGACCACCTGGGAATACAAGGCGCTGTAGATATTTTTATACTGCCAACACCGTTCTGTTGATGCATTCCATTTTCAAACGTATTCATTTATGAACCAGTAGTTAGAAGTAGAAAAGTTCTAACAGAAACCACAAAGCTCATCTACAGCCACACCACACTGGATACGCCCAATCTCATCTGATCTTGGAAACTAAGCAGTGTTGGGCCTGGTTAGTACTTGGATGGGAGACCACCTGTGAATACAGGGTGCTGTAGATATTTTTATACTGCCAACACCGTTCTGTTGATGCATTGCATTTTCAAACGTATTCATTTATGAACCAGTAGTTAGAAGTAGAAAAGTTCTAACAGAAACCACAAAGCTCATCTACAGCCACACCACACTGGATACGCCCAATCTCATCTGATCTTGGAAGCTAAGCAGTGTTGGGCCTGGTTAGTTCTTGGATGGGAGACCACCTGGGAATACAAGGTGCTGTAGATATTTTTATACTGCCAACACCGTTCTGTTGATGCATTCCATTTTCAAATGTATTCATTTATGAACCAGTAGTTAGAAGTAGAAAAGTTCTAACAGAAACCACAAAGCTCATCTACAGCCACACCACACTGGATACGCCCAATCTCATCTGATCTTGGAAGCTAAGCAGTGTTGGGCCTGGTTAGTACTTGGATGGGAGACCACCTGTGAATACAAGGTGCTGTAGATATTTTTATACTGCCAACACCGTTCTGTTGATGCATTCCATTTTCAAATGTATTCATTTATGAACCAGTAGTTAGAAGTAGAAAAGTTCTAACAGAAACCACAAAGCTCATCTACAGCCACACCACACTGGATACGCCCAATCTCATCTGATCTTGGAAACTAAGCAGTGTTGGGCCTGGTTAGTACTTGGATGGGAGACCACCTGGGAATACAAGGCGCTGTAGATATTTTTATACTGCCAACACCGTTCTGTTGATGCATTCCATTTTCAAACGTATTCATTTATGAACCAGTAGTTAGAAGTAGAAAAGTTCTAACAGAAACCCCAAAGCTCATCTGCAGCCACACCACACTGGATATGCCCAATCTCATCTGATCTTAGAAGCTAAGCAGTGTTGGGCCTGGTTAGTACTTGGATGGAAGACCACCTGGGAATACAAGGTGCTGTAGATATTTTTATACTGCCAACACCGTTCTGTTGATGCATTGCATTTTCAAACGTATTCATTTATGAACCAGTAGTTAGTAGTAGAAAAGTTCTAACAGAAACCACAAAGCGCATCTACAGCCACACCACATTGGATACGCCCAATCTCATCTGATCTTGGAAGCTAAGCAGTATTGGGCCTGGTTAGTTCTTGGATGGGAGACCACCTGGGAATACAAGGTTCTGTAGATATTTTTATACTGCCAACACCGTTCTGTTGATGCATTCCATTTTCAAACGTATTCATTTATGAACAATAGTTAGAAGTAGAAAAGTTCTAACAGAAACCACAAAGCTCATCTACAGCCACACCACACTGGATACGCCCAATCTCATCTGATCTTGGAAGCTAAGCAGTGTTGTGCGTGGTTAGGACTTGGATGGGAGACCACCTGGGAATACAAGGTGCTGTAGATATTTTTATACTGCCAACACCATTCTGTTGATGCATTCCATTTTCAAACGTATTCATTTATGAACCAGTAGTTAGAAGTAAAAAAGTTCTAACAGAAACCATAAAGCTCATCTACAGCCACACCACACTGGATATGCCCAATCTCATCTGATCTTAGAAGCTAAGCAGTGTTGGGCCTGGTTAGTACTTGGATGGGAGACCACCTGGGAATACAAGGTGCTGTAGATATTTTTATACTGCCAACACCATTCTGTTGATGCATTCCATTTTCAAATATATTCATTTATGAACCAGTAGTTAGAAGTAGAAAAGTTCTAACAGAAACCACAAAGCTCATCTACAGCCACACCACACTGGATACGCCCAATCTCATCTGATCTTGGAAGCTAAGCAGTTTTGGGCCTGGTTAGTACTTGGATAGGAGACCACCTGGGAATACAAGGTGCTGTAGATATTTTTATACTGCCAACACCGTTCTGTTGATGCATTCCATTTTCAAACGTATTCATTTATGAACCTGTAGTTATAAGTAGAAAAGTTCTAACAGAAACCACAAAGCTCATTTACAGCCACACCACACTGGATACGCCCAATCTCATCTGATCTTGGAAGCTAATCAGTGTTGGGCCTGGTTAGTACTTGGATGGGAGACCACCTGGGAATACAAGGTACTGTGGATATTTTAATACTGCCAACACCGTACTGTTGATGCATTCCATTTTCAAACGAATTCTTTTATGAACCAGTAGTTAGAAGTAGAAAAGTTCTAACAGAAACCACAAAGCTCATCTACAGCCACACCACACTGGATACGCCCAATCTCACCTGATCTTGGAAGCTAAGCAGTGTTGGGCCTTGTTAGTATTTGGATGGGAGACCACCTGGGAATACAAGGTGCTGTAGATATTTTTATACTGCCAACACCGTTCTGTTGATGCATTCCATTTTCAAACGTATTCATTTATGAACCAGTAGTTAGAAGTAGAAAAGTTCTAACAGAAACCACAAAGCTCATCTACAGCCATACCACACTGGATACGCCCAATCTCATCTGATCTTGGAAGCTAAGCAGTGTTGGGCCTGGTTAGTACTTGGATGAGAGCCCACCTGGGAATACAAGGTGCTGTAGATATTTTTATACTGCCAACACCGTTCTGTTGATGCATTCCATTTTCAAACGTATTCATTTATGAACCAGTAGTTAGAAGTAGAAAAGTTCTAACAGAAACCACAAAGCTCATCTACGGCCACACCACTCTGGATACGCCCAATCTCATCTGGTCTTGGAAGCTAAGCAGTGTTGGGCCTGGTTAGTACTTGGATGGGAGCCCACCTGGGAATACAAGGTGCTGTAGATATTTTTATACTGCCAACACCGTTCTGTTGATGCATTCCATTTTCAAACGTATTAATTTATGAACCAGTAGTTAGAAGTATAAAAGTTCTAACAGAAACCACAAAGCTCATCTACAGCCACACCACACTGGATACGCCCAATCTCATCTGATCTTGGAAGCTAAGCAGTGTTTGTCCTGGTTAGTACTTGGATGGGAGACCACCTGCGAATACAAGGTGCTGTAGATATTTTTATACTGCCAACACCGTTCTGTTGATGCATTCCATTTTCAAATGTATTCATTTATGAACCAGTAGTTAGAAGTAGAAAAGTTCTAACAGAAACCACAAAGCTCATCTACAGCCACACCACACTGGATACGCCCAATCTCATCTGATCTTGGAAGCTAAGCAGTGTTGGGCCTGGTTAGTATTTGGATGGGAGACCACCTGGGAATACAAGGCGCTGTAGATATTTTTATACTGCCAACACCGTTCTGTTGATGCATTCCATTTTCAAACGTTTTCATTTATGAACCAGTAGTTAGAAGTAGAAAAGTTCTAACAGAAACCCCAAAGCTCATCTACAGCCACACCACACTGGATATGCCCAATCTCATCTGATCTTAGAAGCTAAGCAGTGTTGGGCCTGGTTAGTACTTGGATGGTAGCCAACCTGGGAATACAAGGTGCTGTAGATATTTTTATACTGCCAACACCGTTCTGTTGATGCATTCCATTTTCAAACGTATTCATTTATGAACCAGTAGTTAGAAGTATAAAAGTTCTAACAGAAACCACAAAGCTCATCTACAGCCACACCACACTGGATACGCCCAATCTCATCTGATCTTGGAAGCTAAGCAGTGTTTGTCCTGGTTAGTACTTGGATGGGAGACTACCTGCGAATACAAGGTGCTGTAGATATTTTTATACTGCCAACACCGTTCTGTTGATGCATTCCATTTTCAAACGTATTCATTTATGAACAATAGTTAGAAGTAGAAAAGTTCTAACAGAAACCACAAAGCTCATCTACAGCCACACCACACTGGATACGCCCAATCTCATCTGATCTTGGAAGCTAAGCAGTGTTGTGCGTGGTTAGGACTTGGATGGGAGACCACCTGGGAATACAAGGTGCTGTAGATATTTTTATACTGCCAACACCGTTCTGTTGATGCATTCCATTTTCAAACGTATTCATTTATGAACCTGTAGTTATAAGTAGAAAAGTTCTAACAGAAACCACAAAGCTCATTTACAGCCACACCACACTGGATACGCCCAATCTCATCTGATCTTGGAAGCTAATCAGTGTTGGGCCTGGTTAGTACTTGGATGGGAGACCACCTGGGAATACAAGGTACTGTGGATATTTTAATACTGCCAACACCGTACTGTTGATGCATTCCATTTTCAAACGAATTCTTTTATGAACCAGTAGTTAGAAGTAGAAAAGTTCTAACAGAAACCACAAAGCTCATCTACAGCCACACCACACTGGATACGCCCAATCTCACCTGATCTTGGAAGCTAAGCAGTGTTGGGCCTTGTTAGTATTTGGATGGGAGACCACCTGGGAATACAAGGTGCTGTAGATATTTTTATACTGCCAACACCGTTCTGTTGATGCATTCCATTTTCAAACGTATTCATTTATGAACCAGTAGTTAGAAGTAGAAAAGTTCTAACAGAAACCACAAAGCTCATCTACAGCCATACCACACTGGATACGCCCAATCTCATCTGATCTTGGAAGCTAAGCAGTGTTGGGCCTGGTTAGTACTTGGATGAGAGCCCACCTGGGAATACAAGGTGCTGTAGATATTTTTATACTGCCAACACCGTTCTGTTGATGCATTCCATTTTCAAACGTATTCATTTATGAACCAGTAGTTAGAAGTAGAAAAGTTCTAACAGAAACCACAAAGCTCATCTACGGCCACACCACTCTGGATACGCCCAATCTCATCTGGTCTTGGAAGCTAAGCAGTGTTGGGCCTGGTTAGTACTTGGATGGGAGCCCACCTGGGAATACAAGGTGCTGTAGATATTTTTATACTGCCAACACCGTTCTGTTGATGCATTCCATTTTCAAACGTATTAATTTATGAACCAGTAGTTAGAAGTATAAAAGTTCTAACAGAAACCACAAAGCTCATCTACAGCCACACCACACTGGATACGCCCAATCTCATCTGATCTTGGAAGCTAAGCAGTGTTTGTCCTGGTTAGTACTTGGATGGGAGACCACCTGCGAATACAAGGTGCTGTAGATATTTTTATACTGCCAACACCGTTCTGTTGATGCATTCCATTTTCAAATGTATTCATTTATGAACCAGTAGTTAGAAGTAGAAAAGTTCTAACAGAAACCACAAAGCTCATCTACAGCCACACCACACTGGATACGCCCAATCTCATCTGATCTTGGAAGCTAAGCAGTGTTGGGCCTGGTTAGTATTTGGATGGGAGACCACCTGGGAATACAAGGCGCTGTAGATATTTTTATACTGCCAACACCGTTCTGTTGATGCATTCCATTTTCAAACGTTTTCATTTATGAACCAGTAGTTAGAAGTAGAAAAGTTCTAACAGAAACCCCAAAGCTCATCTACAGCCACACCACACTGGATATGCCCAATCTCATCTGATCTTAGAAGCTAAGCAGTGTTGGGCCTGGTTAGTACTTGGATGGTAGCCAACCTGGGAATACAAGGTGCTGTAGATATTTTTATACTGCCAACACCGTTCTGTTGATGCATTCCATTTTCAAACGTATTCATTTATGAACCAGTAGTTAGAAGTATAAAAGTTCTAACAGAAACCACAAAGCTCATCTACAGCCACACCACACTGGATACGCCCAATCTCATCTGATCTTGGAAGCTAAGCAGTGTTTGTCCTGGTTAGTACTTGGATGGGAGACTACCTGCGAATACAAGGTGCTGTAGATATTTTTATACTGCCAACACCGTTCTGTTGATGCATTCCATTTTCAAACGTATTCATTTATGAACAATAGTTAGAAGTAGAAAAGTTCTAACAGAAACCACAAAGCTCATCTACAGCCACACCACACTGGATACGCCCAATCTCATCTGATCTTGGAAGCTAAGCAGTGTTGTGCGTGGTTAGGACTTGGATGGGAGACCACCTGGGAATACAAGGTGCTGTAGATATTTTTATACTGCCAACACCGTTCTGTTGATGCATTCCATTTTCAAACGTATTCATTTATGAACCTGTAGTTATAAGTAGAAAAGTTCTAACAGAAACCACAAAGCTCATTTACAGCCACACCACACTGGATACGCCCAATCTCATCTGATCTTGGAAGCTAATCAGTGTTGGGCCTGGTTAGTACTTGGATGGGAGACCACCTGGGAATACAAGGTACTGTGGATATTTTAATACTGCCAACACCGTACTGTTGATGCATTCCATTTTCAAACGAATTCTTTTATGAACCAGTAGTTAGAAGTAGAAAAGTTCTAACAGAAACCACAAAGCTCATCTACAGCCACACCACACTGGATACGCCCAATCTCACCTGATCTTGGAAGCTAAGCAGTGTTGGGCCTTGTTAGTATTTGGATGGGAGACCACCTGGGAATACAAGGTGCTGTAGATATTTTTATACTGCCAACACCGTTCTGTTGATGCATTCCATTTTCAAACGTATTCATTTATGAACCAGTAGTTAGAAGTAGAAAAGTTCTAACAGAAACCACAAAGCTCATCTACAGCCATACCACACTGGATACGCCCAATCTCATCTGATCTTGGAAGCTAAGCAGTGTTGGGCCTGGTTAGTACTTGGATGAGAGCCCACCTGGGAATACAAGGTGCTGTAGATATTTTTATACTGCCAACACCGTTCTGTTGATGCATTCCATTTTCAAACGTATTCATTTATGAACCAGTAGTTAGAAGTAGAAAAGTTCTAACAGAAACCACAAAGCTCATCTACGGCCACACCACTCTGGATACGCCCAATCTCATCTGGTCTTGGAAGCTAAGCAGTGTTGGGCCTGGTTAGTACTTGGATGGGAGCCCACCTGGGAATACAAGGTGCTGTAGATATTTTTATACTGCCAACACCGTTCTGTTGATGCATTCCATTTTCAAACGTATTAATTTATGAACCAGTAGTTAGAAGTATAAAAGTTCTAACAGAAACCACAAAGCTCATCTACAGCCACACCACACTGGATACGCCCAATCTCATCTGATCTTGGAAGCTAAGCAGTGTTTGTCCTGGTTAGTACTTGGATGGGAGACCACCTGCGAATACAAGGTGCTGTAGATATTTTTATACTGCCAACACCGTTCTGTTGATGCATTCCATTTTCAAATGTATTCATTTATGAACCAGTAGTTAGAAGTAGAAAAGTTCTAACAGAAACCACAAAGCTCATCTACAGCCACACCACACTGGATACGCCCAATCTCATCTGATCTTGGAAGTTAAGCAGTGTTGGGCCTGGTTAGTATTTGGATGGGAAACCACCTGGGAATACAAGGCGCTGTAGATATTTTTATACTGCCAACACCGTTCTGTTGATGCATTCCATTTTCAAACGTTTTCATTTATGAACCAGTAGTTAGAAGTAGAAAAGTTCTAACAGAAACCCCAAAGCTCATCTACAGCCACACCACACTGGATATGCCCAATCTCATCTGATCTTAGAAGCTAAGCAGTGTTGGGCCTGGTTAGTACTTGGATGGTAGCCAACCTGGGAATACAAGGTGCTGTAGATATTTTTATACTGCCAACACCGTTCTGTTGATGCATTCCATTTTCAAACGTATTCATTTATGAACCAGTAGTTAGAAGTATAAAAGTTCTAACAGAAACCACAAAGCTCATCTACAGCCACACCACACTGGATACGCCCAATCTCATCTGATCTTGGAAGCTAAGCAGTGTTTGTCCTGGTTAGTACTTGGATGGGAGACTACCTGCGAATACAAGGTGCTGTAGATATTTTTATACTGCCAACACCGTTCTGTTGATGCATTCCATTTTCAAATGTATTCATTTATGAACCAGTAGTTAGAAGTAGAAAAGTTCTAACAGAAACCACAAAGCTCATCTACAGCCACACCACACTGGATACGCCCAATCTCATCTGATCTTGGAAGCTAAGCAGTGTTGGGCCTGGTTAGTACTTGGATGGGAGACCACCTTGGAATACAAGGCGCTGTAGATATTTTTATACTGCCAACACCGTTCTGTTGATGCATTCCATTTTCAAACGTTTTCATTTATGAACCAGTAGTTAGAAGTAGAAAAGTTCTAACAGAAACCCCAAAGCTCATCTACAGCCACACCACACTGGATATGCCCAATCTCATCTGATCTTAGAAGCTAAGCAGTGTTGGGCCTGGTTAGTACTTGGATGGGAGATCACCTATGAATACAAGGTGCTGTAGATATTTTTATACTGCCAACACCGTTCTGTTGATGCATTCCATTTTCAAACGTATTCATTTATGAACCAGTAGTTAGAAGTAGAAAAGTTCTAACAGAAACCACAAAGCTCATCTACAGCCACACCACTCTGGATACGCCCAATCTCATCTGGTCTTGGAAGCTAAGCAGTGTTGGGCCTGGTTAGTACTTGGATGGGAGCCCACCTGGGAATACAAGGTGCTGTAGATATTTTTATACTGCCAACACCGTTCTGTTGATGCATTCCATTTTCAAATGTATTCATTTATGAACCAGTAGTTAGAAGTAGAAAAGTTCTAACAGAAACCACAAAGCTCATCTACAGCCAGACCACACTGGATACGCCCAATCTCATCTGATCTTGGAAACTAAGCAGTGTTGGGCCTGGTTAGTACTTGGATGGTAGACCACCTGGGAATACAAGGCGCTGTAGATATTTTTATACTGCCAACACCGTTCTGTTGATGCATTCCATTTTCAAATGTATTCATTTATGAACCAGTAGTTAGAAGTAGAAAAGTTCTAACAGAAACCACAAAGCTCATCTACAGCCACACCACACTGGATACGCCCAATCTCATCTGATCTTGGAAGCTAAGCAGTGTTGGGCCTGGTTAGTACTTGGATGGGAGACCACCTGTGAATACAAGGTGCTGTAGATATTTTTATACTGCCAACACCGTTCTGTTGATGCATTCCATTTTCAAATGTATTCATTTATGAACCAGTAGTTAGAAGTAGAAAAGTTCTAACAGAAACCACAAAGCTCATGTACAGCCACACCACACTGGATACGCCCAATCTCATCTGATCTTGGAAACTAAGCAGTGTTGGGCCTGGTTAGTACTTGGATGGGAGATCACCTGGGAATACAAGGCGCTGTAGATATTTTTATACTGCCAACACCGTTCTGTTGATGCATTCCATTTTCAAACGTATTCATTTATGAACCAGTAGTTAGAAGTAGAAAAGTTCTAACAGAAACCCCAAAGCTCATCTACAGCCACACCACACTGGATATGCCCAATCTCATCTGATCTTAGAAGCTAAGCATTGTTGGGCCTGGTTAGTACTTGGATGGGAGACCACCTGGGAATACAAGGTTCTGTAGATATTTTTATACTGCCAACACCGTTCTGTTGATGCATTCCATTTTAAAATGTATTCATTTATGAACCAGTAGTTAGAAGTAGAAAAGTTCTAACAGAAACCACAAAGCTCATCTACAGCCACACCACACTGGATACGCCCAATCTCATCTGATCTTGAAAGCTAAGCAGTGTTGGGCCTGGTTAGTACTTGGATAGGAGACCACCTGGGAATACAAGGTGCTGTAGATATTTTTATACTGCCAACACCGTTCTGTTGATGCATTCCATTTTCAAACGTATTCATTTATGAACCTGTAGTTATAAGTAGAAAAGTTCTAACAGAAACCACAAAGCTCATTTACAGCCACACCACACTGGATACGCCCAATCTCATCTGATCTTGGAAGCTAAGCAGTGTTGGGCCTGGTTAGTACTTGGATGGGAGACCACCTGGGAATACAAGGTGCTGTGGATATTTTAATACTGCCAACACCGTTCTGTTGATGCATTCCATTTTCAAACGTATTCATTTATGAACCAGTAGTTAGAAGTAGAAAAGTTCTAACAGAAACCACAAAACTCATCTACAGCCACACCACGATGGATACGCCCAATCTCATCTGATCTTGGAAGCTAAGCAGTGTTGGGCCTGGTTAGTACTTGGATGGGAGACCACCTGGGAATACAAGGTGCTGTAGATATTTTTATACTGCCAACACCATTCTGTTGATGCATTCCATTTTCAAATATATTCATTTATGAACCAGTAGTTAGAAGTAGAAAAGTTCTAACAGAAACCACAAAGCTCATCTACAGCCACACCACATTGGATACGCCCAATCTCATCTGATCTTGGAAGCTAACCAGTGTTGGGCCTGGTTAGTACTTGGATGGGAGACCACCTGGGAATACAAGGTGCTGTAGATATTTTTATACTGCCAACACCGTTCTGTTGATGCATTCCATTTTCAAACGTATTCATTTATGAACCAGTAGTTAGAAGTATAAAAGTTCTAACAGAAACCACAAAGCTCATCTACAGCCATAGCACACTGGATACGCCCAATCTCATCTGATCTTGGAAGCTAAGCAGTGTTGGGCCTGGTTAGTACTTGGATGAGAGCCCACCTGGGAATACAAGGTGCTGTAGATATTTTTATACTGCCAACACCGTTCTGTTGATGCATTCCATTTTCAAACTTATTTATTTATGAATCAGTAGTTAGAAGTATAAAAGTTCTAACAGAAACCACAAAGCTCATCTACGGCCACACCACTCTGGATACGCCCAATCTCATCTGGTCTTGGAAGCTAAGCAGTGTTGGGCCTGGTTAGTACTTGGATGGGAGCACACCTGGGAATACAAGGTGCTGTAGATATTTTTATACTGCCAACACCGTTCTGTTGATGCATTCCATTTTCAAACGTACTCATTTATGAACCAGTAGTTAGAAGTAGAAAAGTTCTAACAGAAACCACAAAGCTCATCTACAGCCACACCACACTGGATACGCCCAATCTCACCTGATCTTGGAAGCTAAGCAGTGTTGGGCCTGGTTAGTACTTGGATGGGAGACCACCTGGGTATACAAGGTGCTGTAGATATTTTTATACTGCCAACACCGTTCTGTTGATGCATTGTATTTTCAAACGTATTCATTTATGAACCAGTAGTTAGAAGTAGAAAAGTTCTAACAGAAACCACAAAGCGCATCTACAGCCACACCACATTGGATACGCCCAATCTCATCTGATCTTGGAAGCTAAGCAGTATTGGGCCTGGTTAGTTCTTGGATGGGAGACCACCTGGGAATACAAGGTGCTGTAGATATTTTTATACTGCCAACACCGTTCTGTTGATGCATTCCATTTTCAAACGTATTCATTTATGAACCAGTAGTTAGAAGTAGAAAAGTTCTAACAGAAACCACATAGCTCATCTACAGCCACACAACTCTGGATACGCCCAATCTCATCTGGTCTTGGAAGCTAAGCAGTGTTGGGCTTGGTTAGTACTTGGATGGGAGCCCACCTGGGAATACAAGGTGCTGTAGATATTTTTATACTGCCAACACCGTTCTGTTGATGCATTCCATTTTCAAATGTATTCATTTATGAACCAGTAGTTAGAAGTAGAAAAGTTCTAACAGAAACCACAAAGCTCATCTACAGCCACACCACACTGGATACGCCCAATCTCATCTGATCTTGGAAACTAAGCAGTGTTGGGCCTGGTTAGTACTTGGATGGGAGACCACCTGGGAATACAAGGCGCTGTAGATATTTTTATACTGCCAACACCGTTCTGTTGATGCATTCCATTTTCAAATGTATTCATTTATGAACCAGTAGTTAGAAGTAGAAAAGTTCTAACAGAAACCCCAAAGCTCATCTACAGCCACACCACACTGGATACGCCCAATCTCATCTGATCTTGGAAGCTAATCAGTGTTGGGCCTGGTTAGTACTTGGATGGGAGACCACCTGTGAATACAAGGTGCTGTAGATATTTTTATACTGCCAACACCGTTCTGTTGATGCATTCCATTTTCAAATGTATTCATTTATGAACCAGTAGTTAGAAGTAGAAAAGTTCTAACAAAAACCACAAAGCTCATCTACAGCCACACCACACTAGATACGCCCAATCTCATCTGATCTTGGAAACTAAGCAGTGTTGGGCCTGGTTAGTACTTGGATGGGAGACCACCTGGGAATACAAGGCGCTGTAGATATTTTTATACTGCCAACACCGTTCTGTTGATGCATTCCATTTTCAAACGTATTCATTTATGAACCAGTAGTTAGAAGTAGAAAAGTTCTAACAGAAACCCCAAAGCTCATCTACAGCCACACCACACTGGATACGCCCAATCTCATCTGATGTTGGAAGCTAAGTAGTGTTGGGCCTGGTTAGTACTTGGATGGGAGACCACCTGGTAATAGAAGGTGCTGTAGATATTTTTATACTGCCAACACCGTTCTGTTGATGCATTCCATTTTCAAACGTACTCATTTATGAACCAGTAGTTAGAAGTAGAAAAGTTCTAACAGAAACCACAAAGCTCATCTACAGCCACACCACACTGGATACGCCCAATCTCACCTGATCTTGGAAGCTAAGCAGTGTTGGGCCTGGTTAGTACTTGGATGGGAGACCACCTGGGTATACAAGGTGCTGTAGATATTTTTATACTGCCAACACCGTTCTGTTGATGCATTGTATTTTCAAACGTATTCATTTATGAACCAGTAGTTAGAAGTAGAAAAGTTCTAACAGAAACCACAAAGCGCATCTACAGCCACACCACATTGGATACGCCCAATCTCATCTGATCTTGGAAGCTAAGCAGTATTGGGCCTGGTTAGTTCTTGGATGGGAGACCACCTGGGAATACAAGGTGCTGTAGATATTTTTATACTGCCAACACCGTTCTGTTGATGCATTCCATTTTCAAACGTATTCATTTATGAACCAGTAGTTAGAAGTAGAAAAGTTCTAACAGAAACCACAAAGCTCATCTACAGCCACACAACTCTGGATACGCCCAATCTCATCTGGTCTTGGAAGCTAAGCAGTGTTGGGCCTGGTTAGTACTTGGATGGGAGCCCACCTGGGAATACAAGGTGCTGTAGATATTTTTATACTGCCAACACCGTTCTGTTGATGCATTCCATTTTCAAATGTATTCATTTATGAACCAGTAGTTAGAAGTAGAAAAGTTCTAACAGAAACCCCAAAGCTCATCTACAGCCACACCACACTGGATACGCCCAATCTCATCTGATCTTGGAAACTAAGCAGTGTTGGGCCTGGTTAGTACTTGGATGGGAGACCACCTGGGAATACAAGGCGCTGTAGATATTTTTATACTGCCAACACCGTTCTGTTGATGCATTCCATTTTCAAATGTATTCATTTATGAACCAGTAGTTAGAAGTAGAAAAGTTCTAACAGAAACCACAAAGCTCATCTACAGCCACACCACACTGGATACGCCCAATCTCATCTGATCTTGGAAGCTAAGCAGTGTTGGGCCTGGTTAGTACTTGGATGGGAGACCACCTGTGAATACAAGGTGCTGTAGATATTTTTATACTGCCAACACCGTTCTGTTGATGCATTCCATTTTCAAATGTATTCATTTATGAACCAGTAGTTAGAAGTAGAAAAGTTCTAACAGAAACCACAAAGCTCATCTACAGCCACACCACACTAGATACGCCCAATCTCATCTGATCTTGGAAACTAAGCAGTGTTGGGCCTGGTTAGTACTTGGATGGGAGACCACCTGGGAATACAAGGCGCTGTAGATATTTTTATACTGCCAACACCGTTCTGTTGATGCATTCCATTTTCAAACGTATTCATTTATGAACCAGTAGTTAGAAGTAGAAAAGTTCTAACAGAAACCCCAAAGCTCATCTACAGCCACACCACACTGGATACGCCCAATCTCATCTG
The DNA here is from genome assembly GCF_028390025.1 of Pseudophryne corroboree. Classification (NCBI taxonomy): domain Eukaryota; kingdom Metazoa; phylum Chordata; class Amphibia; order Anura; family Myobatrachidae; genus Pseudophryne; species Pseudophryne corroboree. The sequence continues at coordinate 113,588,451 of NC_086446.1, read as the reverse complement.
ATGTTGGAAGCTAAGTAGTGTTGGGCCTGGTTAGTACTTGGATGGGAGACCACCTGGTAATAGAAGGTGCTGTAGATATTTTTATACTGCCAACACCGTTCTGTTGATGCATTCCATTTTCAAACGTATTCATTTATGAACCAGTAGTTAGAAGTAGAAAAGTTCTAACAGAAACCACAAAGCTCATCTACAGCCACACCACACTGGATACGCTCAATCTCGTCTGATCTTGGAAGCTAAGCAGTGTTGGGCCTTGTTAGTACTTGGATGGGAGACCACCTGGGAATACAAGGTGCTGTAGATATTTTTATACTGCCAACACTGTTCTGTTGATGCAATCCATTTTCAAACGTATTAATTTATGAACCAGTAGTTAGAAGTAGAAAAGTTCTAACAGAAACTACAAAGCTCATCTACAGCCACACCACACTGGATACGCCCAATCTCACCTGATCTTGGAAGCTAAGCAGTGTTGGGCCTGGTTAATACTTGGATAGGAGACCACCTGGGAATACAAGGTGCTGTAGATATTTTTATACTGCCAACACCGTTCTGTTGATGCATTCCATTTTCAAACGTATTCATTTATGAACCAGTAGTTAGAAGTAGAAAAGTTCTAACAGAAACCACAAAGCTCATCTACAGCCACACCACTCTGGATACGCCCAATCTCATCTGGTCTTGGAATGCTAAGCAGTGTTGGGCCTGGTTAGTACTTGGATGGGAGCCCACCTGGGAATACAAGGTGCTGTAGATATTTTTTTACTGCCAACACCGTTCTGTTGATGCATTCCATTTTCAAATGTATTCATTTATGAACCAGTAGTTAGAAGTAGAAAAGTTCTAACAGAAACCACAAAGCTCATCTACAGCCACACCACACTGGATACGCCCAATCTCATCTGATCTTGGAAACTAAGCAGTGTTGGGCCTGGTTAGTACTTGGATGGGAGACCACCTGGGAATACAAGGTGCTGTGGATATTTTAATACTGCCAACACCGTTCTGTTGATGCATTCCATTTTCAAACGTATTCATCTATGAACCAGTAGTTAGAAGTAGAAAAGTTCTAACAGAAACCACAAAGCTCATCTACAGCCACACCACACTGGATACGCCCAATCTCATCTGATCTTGGAAGCTAAGCAGTGTTGGGCCTGGTTAGTACTTGGATGGGAGACCACCAGGGAATACAAGGTGCTGTAGATATTTTTATACTGCCAACACCGTTCTGTTGATGCATTCCATTTTCAAACGTATTCATTTATGAACCAGTAGTTAGAAGTAGAAAAGTTCTAACAGAAACCACAAAGCTCATCTACAGCCACACCACACTGGATACGCCCAATCTCATCTGATCTTGGTAACTAAGCAGTGTTGGGCCTGGTTAGTACTTGGATGGGAGACCACCTGGGAATACAAGGCGCTGTAGATATTTATATACTGCCAACACCGTTCTGTTGATGCATTCCATTTTCAAACGTATTCATTTATGAACCAGTAGTTAGAAGTAGAAAAGTTCTAACAGAAACCCCAAAGCTCATCTACAGCCACACCACACTGGATATGCCCAATCTCATCTGATCTTAGAAGCTAAGCAGTGTTGGGCCTGGTTAGTACTTGGATGGGAGACCACCTGGGAATACAAGGTGCTGTAGATATTTTTATACTGCCAACACCGTTCTGTTGATGCATTCCATTTTCAAATGTGTTCATTTATGAACCAGTAGTTAGAAGTAGATAAATTCTAACAGAAACCACAAAGCTCATATACAGCCACACCACACTGGATACGCCCAATCTCATCTGTTCTTGAAAGCTAAGCAGTGTTGGGCCTGGTTAGTACTTGGATGGGAGACCACCTGGTAATACAAGGTGCTGTAGATATTTTTATACTGCCAACACCGTTCTGTTGATGCATTCCATTTTCAAACGTATTCATTTATGAACCAGTAGTTAGAAGTAGAAAAGTTCTAACAGAAACCACAAAGCTCATGTACAGCCACACCACACTGGATACGCCCAATCTCATCTGTTCTTGGAAGCTAAGCAGTGTTGGGCCTGGTTAGTACTTGGATGGGAGACCACCTGGTAATACAAGGTGCTGTAGATATTTTTATACTGCCAACACCGTTCTGTTGATGCATTCCATTTTCAAACGTATTCATTTATGAACCAGTAGTTAGAAGTAGAAAAGTTCTAACAGAAACCACAAAGCTCATCTACAGCCACACCACACTGGATATGCCCAATCTCATCTGATCTTGGTAACTAAGCAGTGTTGGGCCTGGTTAGTACTTGGATGGGAGACCACCTGGGAATACAAGGCGCTGTAGATATTTATATACTGCCAACACCGTTCTGTTGATGCATTCCATTTTCAAATGTGTTCATTTATGAACCAGTAGTTAGAAGTAGATAAATTCTAACAGAAACCACAAAGCTCATATACAGCCACACCACACTGGATACGCCCAATCTCATCTGTTCTTGAAAGCTAAGCAGTGTTGGGCCTGGTTAGTACTTGGATGGGAGCCCACCTGGGAATACAAGGTGCTGTAGATATTTTTATACTGCCAACACCGTTCTGTTGATGCATTCCATTTTCAAATGTATTCATTTATGAACCAGTAGTTAGAAGTAGAAAAGTTCTAACAGAAACCCCAAAGCTCATCTACAGCCACACCACACTGGATACGCCCAATCTCATCTGATCTTGGAAACTAAGCAGTGTTGGGCCTGGTTAGTACTTGGATGGGAGACCACCTGGGAATACAAGGCGCTGTAGATATTTTTATACTGCCAACACCGTTCTGTTGATGCATTCCATTTTCAAATGTATTCATTTATGAACCAGTAGTTAGAAGTAGAAAAGTTCTAACAGAAACCACAAAGCTCATCTACAGCCACACCACACTGGATACGCCCAATCTCATCTGATCTTGGAAGCTAAGCAGTGTTGGGCCTGGTTAGTACTTGGATGGGAGACCACCTGTGAATACAAGGTGCTGTAGATATTTTTATACTGCCAACACCGTTCTGTTGATGCATTCCATTTTCAAATGTATTCATTTATGAACCAGTAGTTAGAAGTAGAAAAGTTCTAACAGAAACCACAAAGCTCATCTACAGCCACACCACACTAGATACGCCCAATCTCATCTGATCTTGGAAACTAAGCAGTGTTGGGCCTGGTTAGTACTTGGATGGGAGACCACCTGGGAATACAAGGCGCTGTAGATATTTTTATACTGCCAACACCGTTCTGTTGATGCATTCCATTTTCAAACGTATTCATTTATGAACCAGTAGTTAGAAGTAGAAAAGTTCTAACAGAAACCCCAAAGCTCATCTACAGCCACACCACACTGGATACGCCCAATCTCATCTGATGTTGGAAGCTAAGTAGTGTTGGGCCTGGTTAGTACTTGGATGGGAGACCACCTGGTAATAGAAGGTGCTGTAGATATTTTTATACTGCCAACACCGTTCTGTTGATGCATTCCATTTTCA